>NC_083575.1:88159105-88459105 GCF_027579695.1 Neoarius graeffei | reverse complement strand
GCAGGTTAGGTTAACTGGTGAGTCTAAATTGAGCGTAGGTGTGAATGTGAGTGTGAATGGTTGTCTGTGTCTATGTGTCAGCCCTGTGATGACCTGGCGACTTGTCCAGGGTGTACCCCGCCTTTCGCCCGTAGTCAGCTGGGATAGGCTCCAGCTTGCCTGTGACCCTGTAGAACAGGATAAAGCGTCTAGAGATAATGAGATGAGATGAGATGAGCTACAGTGGGAGCGGGTCCTCTTTCATGGAGGTCGCCATGTTGAAACACAAACTGCACTTTGAACCATAGCAACATTAACTTACCACTGACAAATATAACAGTGGCCTGGTAGTGGGGCCACCCTCCACGCTGTTTCTTCCCATGGCACCATTTGATAACAGCTGAGTAGGTGGAAATGGGATTCCCATGTTGGTCCATCTTGGAATCATCATACCTCTGTATAGTATCAGTTTTTACTTCACTGAGCTTCCCAGAATCCTCCCCTTCACTCCACTGCACCACTGCAAACTTCCTCTCCTTGTGTTCTGTAGTGAAAAAATAATGTAATTATTGCTTAGCTAAGCAATATATGACCAATAAACTATCTAACCATCTTTTTTTGGGGGGGGGGAATATTCTATTTTACAGGCTATCTGTAGGTTTAGACAAGTGTAATTTCATATGCACAATTCTGCCATCTAAACTGAGAATTCTCACATTTCTCACTTGGTTTCAGCGCTCTCAAGTGTGCACAGCTCACACGCCACACATGGCATTTCTCACGCTGAGAAATGATTAACTTCGTCGCACAGAAACTTATCGGCAAATCACAAAATAGAATTTCTCAGCCAATCAGAAAACAGAATTTCTTGTTGGTGGGTGAGGTCTTGCAGCTTTCAGCTGCACGCGTTCCATGAATGCACAGCGTCCCTCAGTTTAATGTGTACGCTTTAGCATTGAGCTAACTATCACTAAGCAAACGCTACATAAACAGAAAATCTGATGTAAGCTAACTCCTTAAAATACGTAAATTTACTTATGACTAATGGAAGGTTCATTCGTCTGCAGTGTATCCATTGGGTGTCGATGATATGCACAGAGAGCATCAACCGTCAACCACCAACCGTCAAAATGACGCACTCTCGCGTGATCGTGTCAAGGTCTCGCATTGATAGCTGCCAGGTACACTGTGGCTTGATGGGCATGACCCGCCCTATGGTGCCTTTGATTGATGTACCGTGATACTCCTAGCAAATGAATGAAATGCTCTCAGGGATAAAAACAAACTCTTAACTTCCTGGGTGACATGGTTTCTAGCGGGCATTTGCTTTCCACAGCATGATAAACCGACCGTCGAACTGGCTTCTGTTACTTTAGAGACATGCCGAAAAGAAAAGCCGTGAGACCTAACACAACAGAAAGAGACTGGCTGCGGAGAAACGTTCCTACACGGACTTTGACATGCATGCTCTCTGCAGCTTATAAGTGACGTTAACGTTACAGTTATCGTTATTAGTTACTGTCTATTGTTTCATTAGAAAAATCAACAGAGCTTTGAGTGACAGCGAGAAGCACACCGCGCAACAACATGTAAGTGCAATATACTTCTTGTCCCCTCTGTTTTATCAGCTAACAATAGTCAATGTAAGGTGAACTGTTTCTCACCGCACTATAATCATTGAATCCCGAGTCAATTTTATGTGTACCAATGTGAGCTGAAGTGTTCACTTTTTCACAAAAGTATGAAACTTCATACACTTAGGTGTATGTAGTATTTTCAATTTTGATTTAATGAGCACAAATTACAGTGGTACTATGGAACATAATAGCCTACATGATGTTTGCCACATGAATGGTGAATTCTGTGCATTTGTTGTGAGAAGGAAATCACAGTATTTGAAAACCTTGAATGGACTTCATAATATTTCTGCAGTAGCCTACAAGTTATCCAAAATGTTACTTGAGTAAATGTGAAACGCTGACTAGAAGAAGAAAATGAACTGTTTTTAACTCAAACAAAACTTAAACAAAGCACTATCTTATTGTGGTTCAAAAACAACCAGTCAACAATAAGGAAAGGGAGGAAATACTGCACTGTAATTGTTTCCTGGGGAGCTGTGTGAAATCTGTCTCAAACGAGTTCTTGATATACCATTTTAAGGAAAGTGATGAAGATAATACCCAGAGAGAAGAGCAGCGCGCAGGACGTCTCACAGTACCACAGCAGGTGTGAAAAAAAAATTACAGGATTATACAACCTCCCCTCTCTCTCTCTCTCTCTCTCTCTCTCCCACTGTCCCTTCATCATTCTTTTTAGAGATGCAATGATCCACTTTTTTCAGTTCTGATCTGATTGTGGCATCAGCGCTCTTTTTTTCTTGAATAATATTATTATTAACATCAACATTACTGTTGTTGTTGGTATTATGTGTATTATATATATAATAATAATACACAATACTGTATGCTGGGATGTAGTGGTGCGTAAACGCACATAAACGCCGTTTACCCACCTCCAGATTTTAGGAAATAGCGTTTATGAACCTCTAAATATAGTTTACGCACGTCCAAGCATAGTTTACCCACCTCTAAATACAGTTTACGCACGTATGTCTCTTGTTTAATACAGATATTAAAACAGCTTTTCCGTTATTTTTCAATTGCCTACACCTAGTAGATCCTGCACAAGTTCTTGTGGGTTTTATCAACACTGCGTAGCCTACGCGTAGTAATTGTCTGTCTACCGCTCGCCCTCTTGCGGGAGCCAGCAGACTGCGAGATTCATTAGTCACTGATTACGTGTGTGAAGAAATGGTGAAGAAATGGATATTAGGCGATTTCTGAAGCATCTGAGCATCACCCTTCCAGCTGATACCAGCAAAACGTCTCGACACAGTGAGTCCAAAAAGAATCCTGAACTTCACGTTTTTAGGATAAACTCCCCATCGTTTTGGTTTGTGAACCATGCCACTAACTAACGTTAGGTTGTTAACTTGTGCCATCAAATTAGCCTACCTTTCTGGCAGACAAATGACGTTGTTAGTGCAGTCTAAAGTTTTTGGTAATTATTATATCAACATAAATTCAGTATTTGTAGCGCATTGTAAGACAAATAGTTGTCATTTCATGTTAATCTCGAAGTCATGATGACAGCATGCTAGCTTCATGTCACGGACATAATATAGAGAACTTAGCCTAAAGTAACGTTAGGCAAGTCACTCCTCCCCGCCCTTCTCGGTGTGTGGGTGTGTGTGTTTATTTTTTAAAGAAGGCTATAGCATTCAGATTGGGCAGAAATACTTGTCCACATGATTGGTGTACTTAGCCGTTTTAATTTAATTTTACAGATAGTGGTGGAGAGACAGACAGTGTTGCGGGGCCAGGAGAAACAGCAGGAGGAGAGACAGAAGGAGGAGAGAGTGAGAGGAGGAAAATAGGGCAAAGAGAGGATGAAACAGGATCAACTGCAAGAGGAGAAAAGGGAGGAAAAGAGAGAAGGCAAATGGATGGAGAATCAGATAGGCCTTTAAGAGAAACTTTGATAGAGGAAACTGAGGGAGAAACAGAGAGAGGAGAAAATGAGGGAAGAAAAACAGAAATAGACGGAACAGAAGGAAGAGAAAATGAGGGAGGAGAATCAGACAGAGAAGATGCAGAGACAGACGAAATGGAGGCAGAGGAAACTGAGACAGTATCAGAAAGCATCAGATGCCATCCACACATCTGGACTGAAAGTATGTGTAATTTGCCATTCTTACACACAGTCTTTATTTTTCTCTCTTTATTGATTATTTAGATTTCATAAACACCACTCTACTTGGTGTCTCACACACACACACACACACACACACACACACACACACACACACACACACACACACAAATGCTTGGACTCACTCACACATGCACACAAGTAAACACACATGCACATTCACACTCACACACACACACACACACACACACAAACACTTTCATACACACACATACAAAAGTTAACATTCTTCTAGTGCAAGGTCTACTGCTGTGATATATCTGTCAGCTTATGGATTTCATATGGCCTACTGTTGGTATGTGTAATTTGCCATTCTTTCACACTGACATTATATTTCTCTTTATTAAGATTTAATAAACCTCAAACATACTTATTGTGTATCTTGTTTTATGAATGATATAGAGTAGAGACCTCAGGGAACCCTTGTCACACACATACATACATGCACTCACACACACAAGTACACACACATGCACATTCACAAACACTCTGTCATATACACACACACACACATGCACTGTCATGCACACACACACACACACACACACACACTCCTATGTGTCAGAAAAGTTGTTTCATACAATACGCATCGTAGCATCCTTGCGTCATGCTTGCGTCAACTATGAATTGGCCCTTACAACGTCGTGGTCCCCCGATCCCAAAATTTATAGTTTACCCACCTCTTTTTTTACCACTACACCCCTGACTGTATGTAACCTTTTTCTCCTGGCTTTTAAAATCTCCATATAGGCGCCCAGGCTATGCCGTAAGTTGACATCATCCCTTCATTCTTATGTTGTTTTGTGCACACCAAGTCTCCTCGGCACTGATACATTACAGTGTAGAAGAGAGAGATGTAGAGTTCACAGATGTCTTCAAGTGAGCTCCGCTTCTCTCCAGCCGCCCATAGTGGCTCGGTGCCGTCAGTCCAATATCCATTCCATGAATTAGGTCACTGTTAGATCCCATCTCTAATTCTTTTATCTATTCAATAAATAATGGACTTTCCTCTCCTGTTCCTCTCAGGAAAGTGAAGATACCACCCAAAGAGATGAGCTGAGAGAAGAACCTCTCACAGGTGAGACACAACTAGAATATTAGACAACTCTACCACTGTTGCTTACTCTTACAGTCAAATGACAGTTCTACAGTTCTATCTATGTTGTTTCTTTGTACCATTCTTAGGAAAGTGATGAAGATGATAGCCAGAGAGAAGAGGAGAGAGCAGAACCTCTCACAGTGCCACAGGTGAGACAAAACTACAGTGTCATATAATCTGCTCCACCTCTATCCCTCTCTTTCTCTTTAATGAGTTGTTAATTTCTGTCCTTTTCAGGAAGACAATGAAGGTGGCAGCCAAAGACAAGAACAAAGAGCAGAATCTTTCACAATGGTGCAGGTGAGACAAAACGTAAGCATTTACATATGAGGTTGATTACACATTAAATTTATCTGTCATTGGACAAACTGTAACATACAACCCCGATTCCAAAAAAGTTGGGACAAAGTACAAATTGTAAATAAAAACAGAATGCAATAATTTGCAAATCTCAAAAACTGATATTGTATTCACAATAGAACATAGACAACATAACAAATGTCGAAAGTGAGACATTTTGAAATTTCATGCCAAATATTGGCTCATTTGAAATTTCATGACAGCAACACATCTCAAAAAAGTTGGGACGGGCAATAAGAGGCTGGAAAAGTTAAAGGTACAAAAAAGGAACAGCTGGAGGACCAAATTGCAACTCATTAGGTCAACTGGCAATAGGTCATTAACATGACTGGGTATAAAAAGAGCATCTTGGAGTGGCAGCGGCTCTCAAAAGTAAAGATGGGAAGAGGATCACCAATCCCCCTAATTCTGCGCCGACAAATAGTGGAGCAATATCAGAAAGGAGTTCGACAGTGTAAAATTGCAAAGAATTTGAACATATCATCATCTACAGTGCATAATATCATCAAAAGATTCAGAGAATCTGGAAGAATCTCTGTGCATAAGGGTCAAGGCCAGAAAACCATACTGGGTACCCGTGATCTTCGGGCCCTTAGACGGCACTGCATCACATACAGGCATGCTTCTGTATTGGAAATCACAAAATGGGCTCCGGAATATTTCCAGAGAACATTATCTGTGAACACAATTCACCGTGCCATCCGCCGTTGCCAGCTAAAACTCTATAGTTCAAAGAAGAAGCCATATCTAAACATGATCCAGAAGCGCAGATGTCTTCTCTGGGCCAAGGCTCGTTTAAAATGGACTGTGGCAAAGTGGAAAACTGTTCTGTGGTCAGACAAATCAAAATTTGAAGTTCTTTATGGAAATCAGGGACGCCGTGTCATTCGGACTAAGGAGGAGAAGGACGACCCAAGTTGTTATCAGCGCTCAGTTCAGAAGCCTGCATCTCTGATGGTATGGGGTTGCATTAGTGCATGTGGCATGGGCAGTTTACACATCTGGAAAGACACCATCAATGCTGAAAGGTATATCCAGGTTCTAGAACAACATATGCTCCCATCCAAACGACGTCTCTTTCAGGGAAGACCTTGCATTTTCCAACATGACAATGCCAAATCACATACTGCATCAATTACAGCATCATGGCTGCGTAGAAGAAGGGTCCGGGTACTGAACTGGCCAGCCTGCAGTCCAGATCTTTCATCCATAGAAAACATTTGGCACATCATAAAACAGAAGATACGACAAAAAAGACCTAAGACAGTTGAGCAACTAGAATCCTACATTAGACAAGAATGGGTTAACATTCCTATCCCTAAACTTGAGCAACTTGTCTCCTCAGTCCCCAGACGTTTACAGACTGTTGTAAAGAGAAAAGGGGATGTCTCACAGTGGTAAACATGGCCTTGTCCCAACTTTTTTGAGATGTGTTGTTGTCATGAAATTTAAAATCACCTATTTTTTCTCTTTAAATGATACATTTTCTCAGTTTAAACATTTGATATGTCATCTATGTTCTATTTTGAATAAAATATGGAATTTTGAAACTTCCACATCATTGCATTCTGTTTTTATTTACAATTTGTACTTTGTCCCAACTTTTTTGGAATCGGGGTTGTATTCTGCAGTTTATTAATGTGTACACTTTCTATCCATTTGCTTCTTTTTTTTTCTTTCTCATGTGTTGTAACTTCTGTTTATCTTCCATGCTAAGTGCAGTCTGCCAAAACAAGGTTATGAGCAAAACAAGTCAAACCTGATCAGTTTCAATGCAGTGCTTCTTTTTCTATCATTTAGGACAATGTCCCTCAAGAAGTTGATGATGTCCACTCCTCCCATGGACTAACAGACGGGCAAAGCATCATCTCGATTCTCTCCTTTACATTGAGACACAACACAACAGGTGTATTAATGGAAGATCTGTTGAAACTGCTCAAATTGCATTCTGCTCGGACTAGTGCAGTTCCAACAAGCAAGCATTTTCTGGAGAAACTGTTAGCTGGTATTACACATCAGTTTGAACGACACCATTACTGTAGAATTTGTACTAAGTACATTGGTTCTTCACAATCTCTGGAAGAAACACTCAAATGTGTGTCATGTTCCTCATTCACGACAGTAAAAGCCAGTTTACTGGAAGGATATTTCTTTATTCACATGCCATTGAAGGATCAGCTGAAAGACATTCTTGAGAACCAGGGTATGCATGATCTATGTTTTTGTGCTGATGCCAAAGCATGCAATAAATGCCATATGTGATGGCACCTTATATCAGACTTTGAAAAATAACAGTGAAGAGGATTTTCTGTCCCTTACGTTCAATTGTGATGGTGTACCGATTTTTCAGTTCTCCAAATTTAGTATTTGGCCAATATTATGCTGTGTTAATGAGATACCACCTGAGAGTAGGGATAAACATATACTTTTATGTGGTTTGTGGTTTGGATCCAAGAAGCCAGACATGTCCTGCTTCTTTAAGCCATTTGTTGAGGAGTGTGCCAATCTTTCTCAAGCTGGTTTTGAGTGGCAGCATCCTAGTGACCAGTCATTGAGACACATAAAAGTGCACACATTGTGCTGTGTGTGTGATGCAGTAGCAAGGCCATTACTACAGAATTTTAAGCAGTTTAATGGTGAGTATGGCTGTGGAGTCTGCCTTCACCCTGGGATGCAAACAAGGAAAGGAAAGGGAAGCACAAGGGTTTACACATGTCCAGATGAAAAGCCAAGTGACAGAAATCATAAAACCACAGTACAAATAGGACAAATAGCTGAAAGAGAAGGGAAGACTATATTGGGCATAAAGGGCTCATCTGCTCTTGCAGATTTACCATTGTTTGATCTAATCAATGGGATGGTCCCTGACTACATGCACTGTGTGTTGCTTGGTGTGTGCAGATACATGGCTACTTTATGGATGGATTCTAACAGCAGTTCTGAGCCATGGTATATTGGTACACAAACAGCCATCATGGACAGACACCTCTTGTCTATTAAACCTCCAAGTATGGAGCACTTGCATGTGATGTCACAGCCGATCCAGATTGTGACAGACGCCATCTTGTCGGTCAAACGCCATATTCCGCCTTCTACTTCTACTTCTGGTTCTACTTCTGCTTTTACTTCTACCTTTTCTTCTGGAAAACCCTACTATATACAATTCTACTACAACGGCTGCGGCTACAAGCTCTCCCTACCTGTGCACGTTTTTTATGTTTTTTGTGTGTATTTTTGCGTGTTGTTCATCTGTACCGGACTTCAATATCCACTACAACCGTATGGACTTACTGGACATTGGTTTCCAGCAGAAAATGACGGTTTGTAGCGATTTCCATCGCATGCACAACATTCCGGACGAGATAGCGAGACCAGCGGGGTCTCCGTGGATTGTTATCGGGTCTGGCAGGCGAAGGAGGCGGCGCCGGGAGCGGAAGCAAAAGCAAGGCTGCAGGCAGAGCCAGCCTGTTGACTAAGCTCAGAAAACAGCCACTCAAACCTCCACTGCCAAGCCGCTACCTCTCCAACGCCAGATCCATGTAAACAAGACAGACGATTTGGAATTACAGCTGGAATTACCTTATTCTATTCTATAATCGGCTGGTCAGTGCTATACTCAATACTTAAGTGACTTACCCGTCCAATGAGGATTCTTGTTTACAAGATGCCACATCTGAGTCGCTGACAAATCCTGAATTTCTGTAAAGATAACTGTCCAGAGATTTATAAGCACGCAGTGCTTCACCACTGAACAGCGAGGGAAAGTTGATGAGGTAATTATACATGTCTGGGTATTCCGCTGGCAGTTCAACATCCACTGACACGGTCGTGAAAACTACGTCCGGTAAGCCATAAGGGTCACTAATTTGTAGGTCGTTTATTTTAGACATATATCTAGTTATCTGTCCATTAGAAAAATGAGCCGTGTAGTCTGTCGGTTGAAATTGATCCATTCTGTACACGAGTGCAGCAGTATTCAGCTGTGTTTTTGACCGACAAGATGGCGGTTGTGTACTTTCCGGTCACGTGACTGCAAGATCTCTATTGTTGCTTGAGTTCCAAGATCTCTAATAGAATGCAAATTCTGGAAAGCCCATGAGTGGCAGCACTGGCTTTTGTACTACAGCTTGCCAGTTATGAAAGGCATACTTCCACAGAGGTATCACTCTCATTGGGCATTACTGATAGAGGGCATAAGCATTCTGTTGGGGTCTGAATTAAATGCTGAGCTGATAAATCACACACATGAAGCATTAGTGTACTTTGTTGGAGGTGTGCAGTCACTGTATGGGAAAGAGCACATGACATTCAATGTTCATTCACTACTGCATTTAAGCAAAAGCATTGTACACTGGGGTCCTCTGTGGGCTCACTCAGCCTTCATGTTTGAAGATTTCAACGGGTACCTCCTGAAACAAGTAAAAAGTAGTCAAGCTGTTCCACAACAAATATGCAAACAAGTGGCATTATCCCGTGCTTTCCCCTGTTTAGCAAAGCAATTCTTGACAAATGCACCAGTAGAAGTTAAAGATTTCTGCAATGAAATGAGACAGGGAAACCAGCATGTCAAGAAATATAAAAAGTTGACTGAGGTGACTGCCCTTGGTCCACCAAATGTGAGATTAATATCTCTTGGTGACCAAGCTGCTCTTCACACAGTGAGAGAGGTTCCCACAAACTCTGTGGTGAGTTACTACAAGAGAATTGCTGTAAATGGTGTTGTTGTTCATGGTCATACCTACAGCAAAATGAAACAAAGAAACAACTCTGTTGTGCTTTTGAAGGATGGAAGTATTTTTAGTCTCACACTTTATTGACATGGGTGATCAATGTTTATATGCCATAGGAAAATATGGCAATTGTACAGTGCAGAAGTTGGCCAGAGGTTCTATAATCAGAACTCAACTGAGCTACATGTCAACTGTTCACTTTCCCACAGGCTTTCACAAAGCCATAAATGCCACTCTGATAGTTAGACCATGTATGTACTGTACATACGGTACAGTGTCCACAGTCCCACTCGATCGTATGTTGGTTACTGAATACATATTACTGTAAATGATTGAGTGTTAACTGTGAAGGTGGAGTTATTGATTTTGGATTTCTGAGCAGAAAAGTAAATATTTGTCCAAATTACTACTGTACCAAATGAAATTCTAATTCTTATTCTAATGTAATCTGCTGATCTTGTGCAAAATTAAAAATATTTCTACAATATTTCTGCTTTTCCCTGTAATTTCATTGTCAAATCATGTGGATTATTTGAATGTCTCACATTTGTGGCACCACAAGTAAATTTTGTGAGTATTTTCTATAATGTTTGCAACAGGTTAGTTTCACTGATGATTGTCCAACTTATATAAGTTTGTAATAATAATAATAATAATAATAATAATACATCTGTTTTGTATAGCGCTTTTCATGGTACTCAAAGACGCTTTACAGGAGGTTCAAAAATACACACACACACACACACACACACACACACACACACAGACAACAGATAAATAGGAAGGTGATCTGCAGGAAGATAATGTGTCAAGTGTCATATGCAGTCTTGAACAAGTGGGTTTTGAGATGGCGCTTGAAGGAAAGTAGTGTATTGGAGTTACGGATGGCCAGGGGGAGGGAGTTCCAGAGGGTGGGGGCAGCGATGGTGAAGGCTCTGTCTCCGAGGGTCCGGTACCTGGACGTGGTGATAGGAGTGAGGAGGTTGGCATCTGCAGAGCGTAGTCGGCGAGTGGGGGAGTGGCGATGGAGGAGATCAGTCAGGTACGAGGGTGCAAGGTTGTTGAGGGCCTTGTAGGTGATGAGGAGGATCTTGAAGTGTATGCGTTGTTTTATGGGAAGCCAGTGAAGTTCACAGAGGACAGGGGTGATATGTTCTCTGGATGGAGAGCGGGTGAGCAGCCGGGCAGCAGAGTTTTGAACATATTGTAGTTTGATATTACATTTTCCTACTAAGGATATTGTATGCAACATTACTATCATACAAGTTTCATTTTGTTCAAATTTACTAAGGATCTTATATCTGGTTTCACTGTTGTATGCTTTACATACAAGTTTCAGACAAAGGACATACAAATTTTATAAGATTTATCTACATCTTTTCCATATGGGTAGATATCCACCCTCTTTCATATGAAACCACTAAATAAGAACTGGTCCAACCAATTCACTTCAGAAGTCACATAATTAGTTGATGAACTGGGCAATTTTCTGTTGGTCAGTCATCCTCCTTTAGGCAGTAAAGAACAGAGAACATCATAGAAGAAATCCCTTGAACTCAGGTACTTCTGAGAACTTGTCAGGATGGGAGTTGAGCATTCTAGCGCTCATAACTAGCACAGGGTGGGCGAGGACTGCTTGCAATACAGAGGTGGTAAGCTGGGGAATATGGTCATCAATTTCACCCAGACATTGCTGTTCTCCTTAGAGACGCCCCTTTGCAGACAAGGCAGTGTGCCTGTTCTCTTCTGCTACGTTCATGATGATGGTAAAGTGATCTGTCAGGAATGCAGTTGACAGAGAGATGTAAAAGCAGCAGAGAGTTTAACAAAGCAAAACTGGCAGACAAATCCAAAACGATATGCAAAGGCAGAGTTCAAAACAGGCAATGGTCGGGCAAGGCACAAACAGATTATCAGAGGTAAAGGCGAAGTGCAAACTAAATCAGTAAACCAGAATATCAGTACAAATAACAAAGGCTTGATAAGGTCAGGCAAGGGAACATTGAGCGCTGACTTCACAAAGAGACATTGCCCAAAGTCTGTTTATATAGTGTGGTTGTATAATGAGATACAGGTGTGCATATTTATTACTCAGGATACTGAGAGCAGTGAGGTGCAGGATGACTGTTGAAGTCCATGAGGGCCATATTTGAAGGTCACTGTGAATTCTGGAAAGTGGAGTCTTGACTGCGAGCATGTGCAGATGTGACGCATAACACATGAAGGGTTTTTTGGGGACTGCAGGGAACTTTTTATGGAGATATTAAGTTGCTTTCATCTCCCAAGGCATGCAGGGTGGTGGTGTACCAGCAGGGAGGTCAGAGAACATCTGATTGATCGATTGATCATTCGAGCTCTCTCTCTCTCTCTCTCTCTCTCAGAGCTCACAGTTGCCTGGCTCTGTGGGGCTCCAGGCTGGTTTGTCTAGCTTCAGGGTGAATGCCACTGGTGCCTGGCTCTGATTGCTCTGAAACATCAGTGAAATGAGGAAATAAAAAAAACGGACACTGAATAATTTGTAATTCCCTGCCTGATGGAGAAAAACAGTATGTGTGTGCCTACAGTAACATCCTTATCTGTGTTATGGATTAAATATTTTGAGAGATAGCATTTTGTTATGAGAAACCAGAGAGAAGTGAAAGTTTTTTTTTTGGGAGGGGGGCTTGTAGAGAGAGAGCATGTCTGGGGCAGAGAGAGTGTCTCGGACAACACCAGTGTACATACATGAAGCTTCTTTCATAAAATCTGTCTACTTCTCTCATCAAGTGTGCCTGCCTGCAATCTTTATTGAAGGGGAAACAGAAAATTTACTACACAGGCTAACAATGTATATTTGAATATCCAATTGAATATCTAAACATCGCCCGTAGTCAGCTGGGATAGGCTCCAGCTTGCCTGCGACCCGGTATACAGGATAAAGCGGCTAGAGATAAAGAGATGAGATATCTAAACATCAGCTGGAGGCAGCACGGTGGTGTAGTGGTTAGCACTATTGCCTCACAGTAAGAAGGTTCTGGATTCAAGCCCAGTGGCTGACAGGGGCCTTTCTGTGTGGGTTTCCTCCAGGTGCTCCGGTTTCCCCCACAATCCAAAGACATGCAGGTTAGGCTAATTGGTGACTCTAAGGCTACGTTTACATTACGTCGAATCAGTGGATCATCAGATTAACATTCTTAAAACGATTCGTGTTTACACTAAAACCGTTAGCCGTGCACACAGCAACGCCAATACGCGGATACGCTCGGCTCCGCAGGCATCCTGCGCTCCAAATCACTCCGCCCTGAACAGCAAGTGCCCTCTGGAGGGTGCGCACTCCGGCCCTGCGCAGCTCACACAGCGCGCGAGTGAAGTGCACAAGCCACGATTCGGGACTGAGCCGCTGTGTGTGAGATCCCAGCGCATATCACTTACTACTTGCAAGTGGAAGGATGGCAAGCCTAAAGACAATCATAACTACACAATGGGCAGTATTTGCATCAGTATTTGCAGTATTTTCATACTTTTATACTCTTTAATGAAAGGTGATACAAGGCGGAAGTCTGCGCCGTTTTTCAGCAGTCGCGTCACATGACCAACGCCAGCAAATCAGGAAGGTGGATGTCACAGTGACGTTGTCCAATGAGACGCCAGCTAGAGCTCAGCACAGCGTATCCTCGTATTTTGAATGTTTACACAGCACCGGAGCTGACAAGATCTGGATTGAATACGTGGACGCTGGCGGATTCCCGTTTCCAGGCGTTTCCAGGCAGTTTAATGTAAACGGACAGTGCATCCGCGAAGAAAACGAGACAGATACGGTCTAGTGTAAACGTAGCCTAAATTGACCGTAGGTGTGAATGGTTGTTTGTCTCTGCGTGTTAGCCCTGTGATGATCTGGTGACTTGTTCAGGGTGTACCCCGCCTCTCACCCATAGTCAGCTGGAATGGGCTCCAGCTTGCCCGTGACCCTGCACAGGATAAGTGGTTATGGATGGATGGAACATCAGTTGGAGTTCGATTATTGATTGCAACTTTGTTGACTTTTGCAGTAGCGATTTCTTTCCATACTGCATTTTTCTGACGTCCTTTTCAGGCTACCAAATAGAAATAATTCATTCAGTTGGACTTGTGATGTTGGAGCTTCTATTTCAAGTGCAGAGAATTTTCTCTTCTTGGCTGTATTATGCCTCTCTATGTCAAAGTCTAGGGGCACAACCTCTCAACCAAGAATATTTAAGGGCAGGGGCGTCACTAGGCCTTTTTAACTGGGGCACGTGCCCCAGTAAAAATCAGCTGTGCCCCAGTAAGAAAATGTTGAAAGATTTTCGTAACAAACTAGTTTCTTTGGCAGATCATTTATCTACTGTAAGTTGTAGGACAGAGTGTGTTTCAAACTTCTATCGCCTCGTCTTTCTTACTAATTTTCTGATTGGTCTGGGAGATTCTCACTGTAAACATAGCATACGTGCGGCGTGCCATGAGTCCATTTAGCCTACTGGAGAGACGAGTCTACTCTTTGGATGAGTCAGAGAATGGGCTCTGGATGAGTTAAGGTAGCGCAAAGTTTTTGCAACAAAACTAAGCAAACCATATTCTAACAAACCCATTAAACTACATCGAATTAAACAATATTAAATTACTTTTCCAGATGGATATCAGACAATTCTTCTCACGAAGCAGAGACAGGGGCAGGGAAACGGTGACAGATGAGGAGGAGGGTGAGAGAGGTAAGATTAAGGTTGTAGGCTATGTGCTAGTCAGTCATAACTAACCAACTACAGTGGTGCTTGAAAGTTTGTGAACCCTTTAGAATTTTCTATATTTCTGCATAAATATGACCTAAATCATCATCAGATTTTCACACAAGTCCTAAAAGTAGATAAAGAGAACCCAGTTAAACAAATGAGACAACAATATTATACTTGGTCATTTATTTATTGTGGAAAATGATCCAATATTACTTATCTATGAGTGGCAAAAGTATGTGAACCTCTAGGATTAGCAGTTAATTTGAAGGTGAAATTAGAGTCAGGTGTTTTCAATCAATGGGATGACAATCAGGTGTGAGTGGGCACCCTGTTTTATTTAAAGAACAGGGATCTATCAAAGTCTGATCTTCACAACACATGTTTGTGGAAGTGTATCATGGCACGAACAAAGGAGATTTCTGAGGACCTCAGAAAAGGCATTGATGCTCATCAGGCTGGAAAAGGTTACAAAACCATCTCTAAAGAGTTTGGACTCCACCAATCCACAGTCAGACAGATTGTGTACAAATGGAGGAAATTCAAGACCATTGTTACCCTCCCCAGGAGTGGTCGACCAACAAAGATCACTCCAAGAGCAAGGCGTGTAATAGTTGGCGAGGTCACAAAGGACCCCAGGGTAACTTCTAAGCAACTGAAGGCCTCTCTTACATTAACTAATGTTAATGTTCATGAGTCCAACATCAAGAGAACACTGAACAACAATGGTATGCATGGCAGGGCTGCAAGGACAAAGCCACTCCTCTCCAAAAAGAACATTGCTGCTCGTCTGCAGTTTGCTAAAGATCACGTGGACAAGCCAGAAGGCTATTGGAAAAATGTTTTGTGGACAGATGGGACCAAAATAGAACTTTTTGGTTTAAATGAGAAGTGTTATGTTTGGAGAAAGGAAAACACTGCATTCCAGCATAAGAACCTTATCCCATCTGTGAAACATGGTGGTGGTAGTATCATGGTTTGGGCCTGTTTTGCTACATCTGGGCCAGGACGGCTTGCCATCATTGATGGAACAATGAATTCTGAATTATACCAGTGAATTCTAAAGGAAAATGTCAGGACATCTGTCCATGAACTGAACCTCAAGAAAAGGTGGGTCAAGCAGCAAAACAACAACCCTAAGCACACAAATCGTTCTACCAAAGAATGGTTAAAGAAGAACAAAGTTAATGTTTTGGAATGGCCAAGTCAAAGTCCTGACCTTAATCTAATGGAAATGTTGTGGAAGGACCTGAAGCGAGCAGTTCATGTAAGGAAACCTACTAACATCCCAGAGTTGCAGCTGTTTTGTATGGAGGAAAGGGCTAAAATTCCTCCAAGCCGGTGTGCAGGACTGATCAACAGTTACCGGAAACGTTTAGTTGCAGTTATTGCTGCACAAGGGGGTCACACCAGATACTGAAAGCAAAGGTTCACATACTTTTGCCACTCATAGATATGTACTATTGGATCATTTTCCTCAATCAATAAATGACCAAGTATAATATTTTTGTCTCATTTGTTTAACTGGGTTCTCTTTATCTACTTTTAGGACTTGTGTGAAAATCTGATGATGTTTTAGGTCACATTTGTGCAGAAATATATAAAATTCTAAAGGGTTCACAAACTTTCAAGCACCACTGTAAGTTCATGAATCGTGAGAGTTGGGGGGGGCATTTTGTGTGTGTGTCGGGGGGGGGGGGGCAGTGCCCCAGTAAGGCTTAATTCCTAGTGACACCCCTGTTTAAGGGTGTGATAGTTAAATGAAGATGGTTTTCAGCTGCCACATTTATAATTTATTCAAGGTCAACCTTGATGGGACAATTTATCGAGATCATTCTTACACTGTGATTGGTGAGATATGAATGTTTCATTACTCACACACGAACCCTGTCATATGATGATTTCTATACTTAGATCTGTGCTGGTTTCTACATTAGATTGATAAATGATGGCCATCATCTTTTTTGGAATAAGAACAAAACCTGGCATATTTTGTGCATGTAAATGTAGTGATCGTTTCTTTTTCTAAAGGTCAGCATTTTTACTACAATCCTTCTAGTCGACTTCAAGTTGCAACAGATGGAGATGAAAATTTACTGTTGTAATTCATTATAATTCATTCATGATGACATTGATGCAAACAGCCCAGGCCCAAATCCTAAAGCATGACGCCAAGCCCTAACTAGTACAGCAGACTCAATGTGAACTTTCTCAAGGCTGCTCAGAGAAATGATTTGCATACACAGAGAGAAAGCAAGAGATATGATGGGGAATCAGTGACTCAGTGAACAGGAAGCTGTTTTCTTTTCAAATTCAGAACTCTCAGAAGTGGAGTAAACATCTGTGGGTTTGTGAACTTGCCTCATATTGCAGAGTTATTCCTGCACACACACCTCTCACTCCCTGACTCACAGACAGACACACACAGGCATATAATCTTCCTTCACATGTCAACATCCGGAGAAAAAGAAGATAAGGATAGCAGCCGCCTGCGGCAAGGTGAGATGAGCCAGGAGCAGCAATCAGGACACTTGCAAGCCTCTGTGCCTAGGTTAAAGTGTGTGTGTGTGTGTGTGTGTGTGTGTGTGTGTGTGTGTGTGAGAGAGAGAAATTCAGTGACAGGTTCAGAAGAAAAATACGTCATGCTTACTGTATTAACATACAAAGTGTTTCCACACTACTAGACAGTCCAAGCTACAGTGACAGAGCAGATGGGAAACAGTTGCACAATCTAGCATAAGCAGCAGTGGTAGCACTGTATTAAAGGTTTTCATAAACGTCAATCAAATAACAACTGGCTTCATTACAACTTCAATTTTAAACATTGGAAGCCATCCTGAGAACAAATAGCTGGTTAAAACCCAGAGGGAGTGTTTATTTAAGCGTGGGAAGGTGATGGGAAGGAGAAGTGTGGAGGGGTCTTTATCCTGTGATGAAGTGCTGCTGGGTTGGTAATTTACTTTGGAGCTTGGACGAGAGCAGGATTCAGTGGGTAAGAGCTGACCACTTGAATGGAGGTCACGTCTCTATGAAAGAATCTGCAAAAGGCAGACTCTTGATTAGGATTCACATTGTTTAGTTCTGTAATTCCCTCTTTGAATGATCAGGACAATGAGCAGGTTCAATCTAGGTTCAGCTAATGCTTGCAAGATTTGTTTACCTAGTGTTTATTCATTATCATAGTTATGCCAAATATTTGATGAGAAAAATAATTTATCCTGTGAGCAGAAACACATTGGGAGTGAAGGTTCAGTGGTGCAACTGGGATGCAATGCAATATAAACATATTAGTGGATTGAGAGGAATCAATCATTTACCCCAGCTCAACATACTAGTTAGGCTCCAGCTTGCCCATGACTGTGTACAGGATAAGCAGTTATGGATAATGGATGGATGGAAACTGATGGAAATGAATTGAGAGAGAGAGAAATGGATCTGATCCCATCCCCATACAGCTCACTCTAAGGCCCTGTCCACACGGCAACGGATTCAGGTGACTCCGATACAATTGCTTATTGTTTAGGCCTGGCGTCCACACGGCATCGGCGTTTTGGGTGCCCAAAACACAATCTTTTTGAGAACGGGTTCCAGAGTGGAAAGATCTGGCAATGTTGCCGTTGTGAAGTCGTCTGGATGAGTAGAACGGATTTGTTTACGATGACGTCACAACCACATGACTGTGAGTGCTTCACGCCGGGTAGAAGTGTAACGAACTCGATGCGAGTTGTCAACAAATCCTATAACTTGGTTCATGAAACGTGCTTACAAAATATTTTCACTGTGAATATTTATTGTGTAATGGTGCAAAGTGAGAGAGAGAGAGAGAGAGAGAGACTCTGCCCTTAGGGCAGAGTCAATCCCGCCAGCAAAAATAGGGAAAAAAAGGAGCGATCTCACCTCTTCAGATGTGGGTTTAAGTCCTACAATACATTCCTCAAAAAGGGCGTAGAAGAAATTAATCCATCAACGTGTATCATTCAATTTATTCCGGACCATTAAAGACGCCGCCTTCCGCGTAGAATCATACATCATCCTCGTCGCCATATTGGATAGGTCAAAGCGGAGAATAAAGATTCATGTGCTGCGTTTAACTGTACCAACAGGTTTACCGTCCAAACGAGATCATATGGGATTACCTTTCACAGGTGAGAAACAACAAATTAATCCATCAACGTGTATCATTCAATTTATTCCGGACCATTAAAGACGCCGCCTTCCGCGTAGAATCATGTCATCCTCGCCGCCATTTTGGAGAGGTCAAAGCGGAGAATAAAGATTAGCTGCGTTTAACTGTACCAACAGGTTTGCCGTCCAAACGAGATCACATGGGATTACCTTTCACAGGTGAGACTGGAAAAATACTTTTCATTGTATTTGGTCATTATAATGTAATTTTACAAACAGATTTTCCTGACTTTGTGGCTAATATGAAGTCTCGCGCATAATAGTTTATGCGCATGTGTCCTTACTTCTTCTATTGTTCTGGTGTCTCCGAAGGGACCGTCTTACAGCGCCCCTAGAGGTGTGGCATGTGTATTGCATCGTTTTCAGCAAGCGTTGCGTTGCCATATGGACCTGATATTTTACTGATTGTTGCCCATTTGGACGTGATATATTTTTAAATAACATCTCGTTGCTGTTGCCGTGTGGATGTAGCCTAAAACTCAGCTTTATCTTAATGCACTGACATTCCAATGGCCCATCCATGGGCTGTCAAGACTGTGTGGGTTGTTGGAAAAAATACACAAATCCTATATTAAGTAGGTACTCAGGTGATATATCTTTAGAAAGCTAAGATTCCTGTGATTCGATAGATGCAAACCATTTTAAGATACAATCAAAGCCTCTGTCTGTCTGACGACCAAACAACAAACTATAATAAAATTCAGGCAACTCACCTATGTGCCTCATAGTAGTCCATCAATTGATATTATTTCAATAAAAATGGTCTTGTTACATCAGAAAAGGTCTAGATGTTCCAATTCAGTAAAATATTTAGTTCAAAACACGTTATTACATCAATAAATACCCACGGACTGCTACTGCATTATGCAGACATGCCTAATCTTCCATGTATTCTTGGTCATAACTCCAATTGTAAACAGATGCCATATCTTCACAAGCAAATAGCGGCTGAACACTGACCTTTTGATTGACACCTCAGTTGGAGCTTTGATATCCTGTCCACAGCCTAAAATGACCAATGAGTCCACACTGAAAAGAAATGCATGTCCCTTTTCTTTCATGTTCAACCCGAGCCAGTTCCAACCAATTGTGCCAGTGACTGACTCTTCATGTAGCCAATGAAATTCTGTACACGAGGAGATGCAGCTTCATACCTTGATTCAACAAGGAAGTACATGAAACACATGGATAAAGAGTGCATACAAATTTTTATTGTTTTGCTAAGCAGGCACAAAGCAGCAAGTATGTTTTCTGAATTTGGGAAAACTTTGAGATTGGAAGGGTGGCACGGTGGTGTAGTGGTTAGAACTCTCACCTCAGAGCAAGAAGGTTCTGGGTTCAAGCCCAGTGGCCGATGGGGGCCTTTCGGTGTGAAGCTTGCATCTGTGTGTGAACCCTGTGTCTGTGTGGGCTTCCTCCAGGTGCTCTGGTTTCCCCCACAGTCCAAAGACATGCAGGTTAGATTAATTGGTGGCTCTAATTGACCGTAGGTGTGAATGTAAGTGTGAATGGTTGTTCATTTCTATGTGTCAACCCTGCAATGATCTGATGACTTGTCCAGGGTGTACCACGCCTCTCTCCCATAGTCAGCTGGGATAGGCTCCAGCTTGCCCGTGACCCTGCACAGGATAAGCGCTTATGGATAATGGATGGATTTGAGTTTGGATATAAACTTAACTTGGATATAAATGGGTAACTAGTGCCATCTTCTGGGTACAGAAAATGCTGCTTTTGCATTCATGTCAGCGCCCCATGTTTCTATTTAGATATTAGATACAATATAAATGATATAGTGTGTAATAATATATATATTTAATACACTATTATATTTGAATATAATTATATAAATCTAATTTTGACTTTTATATGCACAAAGTTTAGTTTCGGGGGGGGGGGGGGGGGGGGGCACTATAAATGTGTTTGCTTTTATGCTTTGTAGAGATATAGGATAGGATACCTGTATGTGTCACTTCTCATTCAAGACAAGTAGCTTTTTTTTTTTTTTTTGTCCTAGGTATGTGACTCTGGAGGGCGGCACGGTGGTGTAGTGGTTAGCACCGTCGCCTCACAGCAAGAAGGTCCGGGTTCAAGCCCCGTGGCCGGCGAGGGCCTTTCTGTACGAAGTTTGCATGTTCTCCCCGTGGGTTTCCTCCGGGTGCTCCGGTTTCCCCCACAGTCCAAAGACATGCAGGTTAGGTTAACTGGTGACTCTAAATTGACCATAGGTGTGAGTGTGAATGGTTGTCTGTGTCTATGTGTCAGCCCTGTGATGACCTGGCGACTTGTCCAGGGTGTACCCCGCCTTTCGCCCGTAGTCAGCTGGGATAGGCTCCAGCTTGCCTGCGACCCTGTAGAACAGGATAAAGTGGCTAGAGATAATGAGATGAGATGAGATGTGACTCTGGTTATCTAGGGTCCTTTGGAGTCTCCGAATGGACATTTTTGGAAAATGCCTTGACATGCACTTCGTCAAACGTGTAAAATATTCATGTTCTTTTGTATTTTTATATTTGATCTTGGGGTAGGTAAAGCTTCATGATGTGTTCCCATGATATTTTCAAACTAAAAAAGTCCTACCTATAGTAATTTGCAGGCATCTGTTTAAAAAAGTATTCAATTCAAAAGAAACTTCCTACTTCAGTGTGTTTAAACTTCTACACCTCAATAGCCAATAGCACTTACAGTAATTGTGACTGGTGGAGAAAAAAAAAAGTGTGTGTTACCTTTCGGAAAATTTCAAAACCATGCTTATACTCCAAAGGGTTCAAGAACAGCTTTCAATGAATTTTGGGTATGTCTTGGATAGGAGTTTTAGGCTAATTTCCTAGAAATTATAAGGGGATCTTAAATGAATGGATAGACATTGAGACATCAAGTCATATGCAACAGCAAAACTCAAATCTCCAATACAAGCATTTCAAATACATTTCCCCTCTCGCTTTTCATTATCCCTCCAACTGCACATCTAAAAATATATTTCTCTGGAAAGTGTGGCCTGCACAAGTGAAAGTATCATGTTTACTGGAATTACGTTGAGAGGGAAAAGTACATTGGCTGAGAAGCCACCAATTGAGACAATACTTGCAAATGCAGAAAACATACAAAATGTCTTACAAATTGAGAATTATATTCTATCCACATTCACTGTATATGAGTCATAGTGCACTCTGATTGGCTACTCTACTAGTAGGATAATATTAGCTCATATACCCTGAGTAGAGAAAAACAAAATGGTGGCGCGTGTTGCCAAAACAACCGAGGGCTAAATAAAAACTACTTGAAGAAAAAAAACAAAAAATTACAAAAAAAGCTACAAAATGTAGAATGAAAGTATTTGATGGTAAGAACAAACATTTTACTTTTGAAGAATATTATCACGGGGCGGCACGGTGGTGTAGTGGTTAGCGCTGTCGCCTCACAGCAAGAAGGTCCTGGGTTCGAGCCCCGGGGCCGGCGAGGGCCTTTCTGTGTGGAGTTTGCATGTTCTCCCCGTGTCCGCGTGGGTTTCCTCCGGGTGCTCTGGTTTCCCCCACAGTCCAAAGACATGCAGGTTAGGTTAACTGGTGACTCTAAATTGACCGTAGGTGTGAATGGTTGTCTGTGTCTATGTGTCAGCCCTGTGATGACCTGGCGACTTGTCCAGGGTGTACCCCGCCTTTCGCCCATAGTCAGCTGGGATAGGCTGTAGAAGGATAAAGCTAGAGATGATGAGATGAGAATATTATCACAATTTTTAACAAATTTCTACTGTCATTTCACTGGATTGTTTATATTCTTCATCTTTAAGCATTCAAATTTGTTGAATTTTTTTAGACTGGTTCAAAAGCTCAAACAAGTTTGAAAATTACAGAACTGGAATGTCCAAGGAAGAAATGAATAAATGTCTAAAGCTATTCTATACATGACAGCAAGATGGCACAGCACTTTCTACAAAAAAAAAGACAAACACGAAAGTCAAATTTGTGCAGTCATCAATAGGATTTTAAGAAATGTGCCTAAGTGGAACTGATTTTGTCAGACATTTTGTATAAAGTTTTTATTTATCGAATTTGCAAAAAACCCAAAATGCTCCGTTTCTCAAAATCCAGTGAATATGAATATACTAAAACAATTATTCTACTCAATCTGGTCATATATGGCTTATAGCCATCAGCTTATGTATGACTTGATTTCGCGAAATCATAGTTAAATACCCTACAGAAGTAGCCATAACACAGAGGTTTCTGCCTTTATTGATGATTTAACTCTTAAGATAGCGATACTTTCATGTTTTCTTATTGAATAGAGACATTGTTAATGTTATTCACTGTTTTCTTCATACTAGCTAACTAAGCAATAGTTAAATGAAGTTAAGTTCAATTTATCCATCCATCCATTATCTGTAACCACTTATTCTGTGCAGGGTCATGGGTGAGCTGGAGCCTATCCCAGCTGACTATAGGTGAGAGGCGGGGTACACCCTGGACAAGTTGCCAGGTCGTCGCAGGGCTGACACATAGGTGGGGTTTACATTAGACCGTATCAGCGGATCATCAGATTAACATTTTTAAAAACGATTAGCGTGCACACAGCAACGCCAATACACGGATACGCTAATCACATGACTAATTCGGCACGTAAGTTGAAATGTGTCAGTGCGGCTCATCGCTTCCTCCTCAGCGGCTGCGCTCCAAATCACTCCGCCCTGAACAGCGAGTGCCCTCTGGAGGGTGCACACTCCGGCCCTGCGCAGCTCACAGAGCGCGCGAGTGTAGTGCACGAGCAGTGATTCGGGACTGAGCCGCTGTGCGCAAGTCACTTACCACTTGCAAGTGGAAGGATGGCAAGCCTAAAGACCATCATAACTACACAATGGGCAGTATTTGCATCAGTATTTGCAGTATTTTCATACTTTTATACTCTTTAATGAAAGGTGATACAAGGCGGAAGTCCGTGCCGTTTTTCAGCAGTCGCATCACATGACCAACGCCAGTGAATCAGGAAGGTGGATGTCACAGTGACGTTGTCCAATGACGACGCCAGCTAGAGCTCAGCACAGCGTATCCGCATATTCTCAATGTTTACACAGCACCGGATCAGACACGATCTGGATTGAATACGTGGACCCTGGTGGATTCCCGTTTCCCGGCATTTCCAGGCGTTTTAATGTAAACGGACAGTGCATCCGCGAAGAAAATGAGACAGATACGGTCTAATGTAAACTTGGCCATAGAGACAAACAACCATTCACACTCACATTCACACCTACGGTCAATTTAGAGCCACCAGTTAACCTAACCTGCATGTCTTTGGACTGTGGGGGAAACTGGAGAACCTGGAGGAAATCCACACAGACACAGGGAGAACACGCAAACTCCACACAGAAAGGCTCCCTTTGGCCACTGGACTCAAACCCAGAACCTTCTTGCTGTGAGGCAACAGTGCTAACCGCTAAACCACCCTGCCACACAGTTCAACTTATTCAGACCACAAAGCATTGAAGGGTCCATCAGTAAGTCCTCTTTGCAGAAACCTCTCTGTGTTGTGAATACTTCTGTTGTGTTGTGGCTATTTGCACTGTGTTTCTGTTTTTGCATGTGGTGTCTGAATTTGCAGCAGACACATTATCGAGTTAAATTGTAGCATGTGCTGTAGGCTATATGTCCTTGTGTTCTCTGTGTATAGTCATTTTCTCAATTTGCAAAGTGTTTTGTGTTGCAACTACGAGTTGTCAAATTGTTGCATGTGTTTTCTGCCTTTGCTTGTGTTGTCTTGATTGGGAAGTCTTTTGGCCTCTCTCAGCCACCATAGAAATGTCATTTTTCCAGCAGCTAATAAGATATTTATTCAGTTATTGAATAGACCATTATTATACAAAATTGAGGTTCACCACAGTGCCACAGTGAATTGAATCTCTTGCTGGGGAAATGGCCAACTCCTTATGACAAAGACTACAAACGTGTGAATGTGTGTGTTCAAATCATTCAAAGCACTTTTTTAAAATTCTCCCATTGTCACTTCGACTTATGCATTACCATAATACATTTTAATGCTATGAAACTGGAGGAACTGCAATTAATCCATCTGTACTCCTCTTGATACTCCCCATTTGCCTGCAAAGTGAAAGTACAATTCCTTATTTCTCTGGTATGATGTAATCATGGGTAGGTTTAAGAAAAGTCAGATGAATAAGCCAGACATTTGCTTCCGTATTCCTGTGTTACTTAACATCACACTGCCTTACAGTAAAGGTCAGGCCTGGCTGTTGAATTAATCAGATGAGTTAAGTGTAGCTGGCAGGTTACTTGTGTCTGATTTACACTTCTGCATCCAAGTCTCTGAGCACATCTGGACATTGTGTGCAGACACTCGAACAGGGTGAAGTATTCACGCTTGCACATAAGTGTGTCCTCTAGGACAGTGTTTCTTAACCACTGGGCTGCAGCCCATTAGTGGGCTGCAAAGCACTATCTAGTGGGCTGCAATTTTTTTTTCCAAGTGAAAGCAAATTTTTAGTAGGGGACAATTGCTGGGTTGCATCTGATGCCACATCCACCTCATTAGATATGCAATACATGAAGCAGTGGTCATCTAAGCTCACTGTTCACAAAACATTACTATCACTGGTGCATCTTGCTAGTCATTAAAATGCCCTACATTTGCATTGTTTTGGGCTGTTCGAATCCAACAAACCATGAAACTGATAAAGGGTGAAAGAGCAAAGGATTTTACCAAAAGACAATGAGAAAGGTGGCTCTTCAACCTTTTGCTGTGATGGAAGGGAGCCAAGTCAAAGAACACTAGAGTTTGCAGTGATCACTTTGTGAAAGGTTTGTAAATTCTTCTGATTTATTTCATTTGGATTCACAAAATCACTTTTCTCACCATTTTCCGTTATTTTGTGATGTTTTGAAGTTCAAGAAATTAAGTCCTCAGATGTTTTTTTTTGTTCATGGTCACCGTAAACTAATGCATATATAATATGTGTAATCCCAAGGTCTTTAAAGGGGTATCTTTGGGAATTATTTACCTGGAAGAGTAGGGAGGATTGGGAATTGAGCGGCTGTGGTTTCTTTATCCAATACTAAACCTTATAGCATCTTGGCAACCATCGCAAAGATGTGTACAAAAAGCCCAGAAATGCCTCCTTACCCAGGCAAAAATGATACAGGATTTATCTTGTAGTGTCCTGATCCCCAGATCTTTAACCCAGCCACATATAAAAAGTTGTACTCCTCCATGCTCTTCCAGGTTTTCATCTGTTTGCCTGTGAGAATGATGTCTGCAACACCAGGCAGTTTAAGATGTCGGGGAACTCAATGGATGGATACGTTTCCAACTTGTAGGAAAAATCCTTCTTTGTTAATGTGTAAGGATCTATCCCATTGTGTGGTTTCTATGTCCACTTCTTTTGAATGTACTTATTGGTTTTAAGAACTTGCTTGTTTGCTGGACACAAACATGGCAATAAATTCTTGTGTGAATAGACCAGACTCCACTTTTGGATCATTGAGCCCTTTTGACTGAGAATGCCCTGCATGCATGATTTTATATTGGCTTCTGGCACATCCATACAGTTTTAAATGCAATACCTAAAAAGAGAGTTTGTTTTTATTGCATTTATTTAATCCCTGGACTCCCATCTGTAACAGGGAATGATGTTGCATCCCATTAATACACTTTACAATAGATTATTAGATTCTAATAGAATAGATGAGCCAAAAATAATTGGGGATCTTTTTTAATGGGCCCCAACTTGTTAAAAGTATGAATAGGTGGGCCTCAAAGAAGAAAAGGTTGAGAACTCCTACTTTAGGAGGCATTGTCCCTTGAACCAAACCAGAATTTACTGAATTACAGTGTAGACAAGCAGAAAAACAATGCAAGTTCTGTTTCGTCTTCTTATAAAAAGAAAACAGCACTGACATTTGTTTTTTAGAAATACTGGGCAAAAAGAATCATTGTATGCAAATTCTCACTGAAAATATCTTCAATTTAAGGAGTGTTTAAATCCACAATTCTATCAATGAATGAATGCTGATGTTTTCATTTTTATTGTTATTGTGTTACTGTCATTTACATCAACTAAAATACCCAGCCACTGGGGTTGCACAAGCCAGTGCATACTTAGTGCTGGTCTCAGGCCTGGATAGACTGGGGAGGGTTGTGACAGGAAGGGCGTCTGGTATAAAAGCCTATGCCAAATCAAATATGCAGATCATAAATTGGGAAGGATAAATTGGGAACAAAAGAAGACAGTCATTTACATCAACTACACCATGTGTTTATTGGGAGTCTGTTAGAAGAAAGAGAACAAAGTTTTCTCTCTCCAGACCTGCCTGATCCATCCTGATGCCCTACATCTGGTTGGAGTCTCATCACATCATTCCTGTGGAGGACAGCCCCATATGGACAGTTGAAACTTGCACCTGGAAGATGGCTCTGGACACTTACAGTAATGCTTTAATGCCTGTGGACTACAATCAACTTGCTAACTTTAGGACTGCAGTTGTCATGAACAGTTTTGCACTCAAGTTTCCATCAAAGTACAGTTTATAACTTCAACAAAATAGACTTCATGTTAAAACTAGAATTAATTTCCTGGTTCACAGTTATACTTTGACTATTGAGGACATAGTTACAGAAGGGAGTTATTTATTATCACGTTGTCTATTATCACCCAAATGAGGATGGGTTCCCTTTTGAGTCTGGTTCCTCTCGAGGTTTCTTCCTCATGTTGTCTGAGGGAGATTTTCCTTGCCACCATCGCCACAGGCTTGCTCATTGGGGATAGATTAGGGATAAAATTAGCTCATGTCTAAAGTCTTTAAATTTCTGTAAAGCTGCTTTGTGACAATGTCTATTGTTAAAAGCGCTATAAAAATAAACTTGACTTGATAAAGTGATCCTTAAACTGGCCATTATAATGAACTACAGGTGTTTATAAAGCCTTGCGCTTTACAGTCATGATATTGTCTTAATGTAGTTTGTTTATTGTAGTTTACTGTAAATAAATCCATTATAGAGTAATGTGGCCACATGTGTGAAATAAACATAAAAATGCTGGAGGAAACTCGTTTGTGTTCATTTACTCACTGTTCAGTGCAATAATTTTATCTGAGAGGATCACCTTTTATATTAAAATCATCAGTCTGAGAAATTACCAGAGTTGATTATGTTTAAACTGAGATGTTTACAGAGGGTTTTTCAGACATTTCCATAGCAAGATGTCTTGAGGTTTTAACGGACAACACAAAACACTTTCACACCACAAGCTTGTCTATAGAACGCAGAAAGTATTGGATGCTATGAGGTAAAATCTTATTGTTTACACTTCAGATGGAGTCACAATACAACAGTACTCATCTGATTTTGACAATATTAATCTGAGTTTAATTAATTTTATGAAAGAAACATTATCACTGTTGGCACACACACTTATCAACACGTGTCCATGCCATAATGGTGGCACTGTCTGAACCTCCCACTGAGATCACACACTTTTACCACTGAGGGATACAGGAGTGAACTGTCAGCCAATTCTGAACAATGCCCTTTAAATAAGAAACGAAGAAAAGATGATGATAGGAGAATTTTTGCTTCGAATCTCCCCTGTGGCATTTCCTCAGTAGTGTTATGCAGCTCAGCTTCATCCAGTATCCGTGAAAGAGGATTGTTCTGATTCAATCACAAGTAATTGCTCCTGGCCAATAAAGGAGGGTAAACACCAAGGGAGTTAGTCACTGGTGTTCTCCGAGGCTTATTGGAATAGTCACGATAGCTAAGCTGTCAATTTTCTTACAGTGGCAAAGTAAAAGGAACATTTTTCTTCCTTGTTTCTTGTTGAGGCAGAAAATATGTGTTACAAGGGGGATTCAATCTGATCTTAGATGTTCCTTCCTTTCTTGCACTGCTGCTGCTGAAGATGAGTCTCCCTTCATATACTTTTATTCAGATAGTATTCTCATAAATTAAAAACCGTTGAAGAGTTAATAGATTGTGCTCTGACTTCATTACAGTCTAGGACTTTTCACATTCAGAGAACATCATTAATGAAGTTATGAAGCCCTTTTGAATGTATGAGCCAGAGAATAGAAGCAGGGTAAATGGCTAATAGCAGAAAGGCCTACCTGTCAAACTGCCTCGAATGGCATTAGAATTCTTCCTAGGTAATGCTGGGCATACACTGTGTGATTTTTGGCCCGATTTTGACACGATTTTCACTCGTGCGACTATTTTGGAGATCGGGCCGAGTTTTGGCTCAATCGTGCGTCTCGGATCATGTAGTATACATGGGGTGGCGACAAGCGATTAACACCTCCCGATCTCCTCCCGATCGATCGGATGAAAATCAAACCTGTTTGAAATCCTGGTCGCCCATCATGAGGCTATCGCACTGTTGAAGCAGTGTCACGAGCCGATTTACCTCAACCTGTCACACTACACATGCGTGAACACAGATACGGAAGAGAAAACAAACACTGAGCAGCATGGCAGCAGCAGCACAGCGCGTAATTTGAACCCAAGAAATGGAGGCTCGACTTGTGGAATTGTGGCAGGCACAGCCGAGCCTTTTTGACGTGGCTTCTGAGAGCTACCACGATCGCAATAACAGAGAGAAGAGCTGGGTGGAGATTGCGGCACAATTGCAATTGCCTGTTAAGTTTTTGTTCGGACTAGCATTTTAGCAAAGTGGATATGTTGTTGTTGGTTGTTGTTGTTGTTGGTGGTGGTGTGTGTGTGTGTGAGAAAGACAGAGAGACAGATTGGATGTAATTTATTGGCTCCAATAATTGGAGATAACGCTGTATGCTATCGAACTAACAATTGCCTAGATTATGAAGTGTGTGCGTGTGTGTGTGACTGAATTTCTTTCTAGTGGAACTATTGAAAAATGTTTGATTACCAAATAGTAGCAGTAGATGTAGTAAATATATATCATACAGTACATGTTAATGTTTTACAGTGAATGAGGTGAAAACCCAGGTCACATCACTGCGGATGCAGTATGGCAAACTCCTTAAACCCAAGGCCAGTGGCAGTGGCCAAAAACCCCTTACGCCCAAACAGAAATGGATTCTTCAACACTTGGACTTTCTAAAGGCCCATGTCACTCACAGACACACAGAGTCCACTCTGAGAGTAAGTTTATGATCAAGTTCTTTTAAAATACACAAACTCACACCATATGAAAATGAAGGGATATTTGGGGGGAAATCATAGGAATGATGTTGAAGTCCAAAGAAAATTCCCAGTGTGTCTGTAGATTCTCGTTCATCCAGGTCATGGTAGTCAAGTTGTTCTCTATAGGCAGCTGGACTTTTGTAGCTTGAAAACGTTTCACCTTTCATCCAATTCGAAGTACACATGTTTAGTCAAATAAATGCCACAAATTTAAACTATAATCATGATCATTTTTCCATAGCAGCACTATATCTAATGTAAGGTACTCCCCCTGACAGTCTAGGTTTAGTGATAATACAGTGAGAAATTGGTATCTGACCTAAAGAACACTATTAAGATCTTAACTTGTGTGTAATCTCTTTGCCTCTGTCTGCTTTCTCTACTGTGTCCTACAGTTTGGGTCGGAGTCAGAGGACACGGGTGCAACGGAAGAGGGAGATGAGGATCAGAGCACTGTGGATATCGAAGGCAATATCTTCACTTCTTCAAATACCAGTAGCCCGGTTTCGGTGACTCATGAAGACCCCTCAAACCCTGTACCAGTCAGAGAGCCCAGTGGTCAAGCTGTGAAAAGACCAAGAGTACAGAAGCCAAAACCAAAATCTGCAGAACACAGTATCGAGTTGGCCAAACTGTCCCTGCTGCAGCAGGTGCAAAACACACTGTCAGCATCTAATGCTGATTCAGAAGACCTTTTTGGCCAACAGGTAGCCTCAGAGTTAAGAAATATAAAGAATCAGTCTACACAATTAAGGCTTAGGAGGAACATCATGAATTTAATTTATGATGCTCTGGAGATGGAACAGAGCAGCACTTCAGTGAGCCCGCATGGCAGCCAGGTGCAATATGCTGGTTTACAGGCTAGGCCATATTCCATGCACCAATATCAGGCCCAGCCACCCCCCCAAAAAAAAAAAATTACCAGGCAACATCTACCCAGCCTATGTCTTTTCTGACCATGCTGAACTCAGAGTAGCTGGGTAGATTAAAGAATTGGTTCCTGCATTTCACTACACTAATGTAGTGGTGTTCTTTCAATATGTTCAGGATTACATGTTGTTTATATGTCACTATGATGTGACTTGCCATCTACCTCAAGTTTACTTTTTGTTACTATAAATTTTTGTATTTATTTTTTATATTTAATGAAGAAAATAATTTTAGCTATTTTTTCCCACAAAGGTAGATTTATTTTTGTTATAACAAAGGGATTTGTGTAATAGTTTCTATACAACATGGTCAATAAACAAAGTAACATTTATTCAAATAGTAAAGTGTCATTTTATACTAAACCAAAAATAATGAATTGTAAGGCTAGAAAGAAAACTTTCCTCAGACGATATTAGGTTTATGTCTCTGATCTCCCTACACCATGTTCTCTTGCCAAGAAACACTCCCTGCAGGTGTGACAAAGTAGTTGCAAAGGAGGTCCCGCTGCATCTTTGCCTCCACTGAAGGGTTTCTTGCTTGGCCCATTGAAACTGATTGAAGCCCTCCCTCCCTTCTCCAGGCTCCTTCAACAAGCTGATGGTTGGCATCCTCTATGTCTACATATCCAGGTGGTACGTAGGCATCTGGCCTGCGTTGCCGAAGGAAATTGTGCAGGCAAAGACAGGCAAAGACAATCTTCACAACCTTGTCAGGTTCCAGGCAGATAGTTGTTCTGAACACTCGGAAGCGGTTCGCCAGAATTCCGAATGCGTTTTCCACCACACGTCAAGCTCTGGACAGGCGGTAATTGTATATTCATTGATTGGTGTTGAGGTTCCTAAATGGATATGGTTTCATGAGGTCAGGGCAGAGAGGATAAGCCTCATCACCAACCAGCACATATGGCATCACAGCATCAGTGCCTGGCAGGGTATCCGCGGGGGGGAAGTTCAGGGTGCCTGTGCCCATTGCTTCCCTCAAGTCTGAATGGGCAAACATTCCTGCGTCTGACACCCTTCCCTGTGTCCCTGCGCATGTATAGACAAACTTGTAACTTGCATCCACTACAGCCATAAGGATTATTGAAAATCTTGATTTATAGTTGTAGAACATGCTTCTACTCTTGGCAGGGGGTTGAATGAAGATGTGTTTGCCATCTATAGCCCCAAAGCAGTGGGGAAACTGCCACTTGCTGCAAAAGTCGCTGGCAATGGCCTTCCATTCAGCATCAGTTGATGGTGTCTGAAACAAGTACAAAGTGATACATGAAATGAATTTGGTGAATTAATGTTTTTCTTTTCTTAACCACACATTTGAAACCACTTAGAGTTTACAAAATATACACAGGAATAATTGTAGGTGAGAAATCATTGTGCAAGTAAACCTTTCAATAGTCTGGCTATGGGTTTGTTGTTTGGAGACAGGTTTCACCGAGCGGCTATTATGCGCGAGACTTCATATTAGCCACAAAGTCAGAAAAATCTGTTCGTAAAATTACGTTATAATGACCAAATACAATGAAAAGTATTTTTCCAGTCTCACCTGTGAAAGGTAATCCCATGTGATCTCGTTTGGACGGTAAACCTGTTGGTACAGTTAAACGCAGCACATGAATGAGGCATCTTTATTCTCGGCTACTGTCTAGATGCTATACTGGAGACGGTTGAAGAATCTCCACTTTGCCACATCCAATATGGCAGCGAGCATGACGTATGATTCTACGCAGAAGGCGGCGTCTATGTTTATATGTCTATGACTTCACGATTGGCGGGATTCTCGCAATGCGGTGTGTGCATGATCAAAAGTGGAATGAAGTCTCGCTACCACAAGATAACGCGCGATTTCATAAGACTCTTTACTGGCTGGCTGTGGTGTACAATACGTTTGTAAATGTTATGCACTCTTATCATCGTGGGAATTGATTATAGCTCTAAATAAATATTGAAGTTTTTTAAAGAATCCGTATAACTTTATTTATACGCCCGTATACTACGTTTATTGAATCAAATCCGTATAAAATACGGACATTCCGTATAGGTTGACATGTATGGGTCCATGTTGCTGATGGTGGTGTGATTGTGTAATGTAATGTGATGTTCTGTAACATGATTGTACTTCCAGTTATATTTACCTTCAAGTACTCTTCACACAACACAGAGGTAATGGCTGTGCATGTTTCCATCACGATCTTGCTTAGTGTGGTGCTTCCAATCCTATATTGGAAACTCAACGAGTTGAAGGTCTCTCCTGTCAAAACAAAGAAAATGTCTTAAATAGCGTTGGGTGGATTTAGATTTTTGGTGTTTACATGGAACGTCAAAAGAGGTGACATCATGCAGGATCTCATAGTCCACCATTAATGTAAGGGATGGTGAACATGGATGGATCATGGTAATTGTATGAGCCATTTTTTCCTTTTGTATTATTTTCGTGTTTTGTTGTAATTTGCCTCCATGCCACCAGAGGGATTCTCACGTATGGTAAATGGGGAAGCATTTAAATACCCATGGTGAAACATGGTTGGCAGGGGCTGATGGGAAGCAAACAGTTTTTGACTGTGCCTACCTGTGCTTGTCTGCTGTTAACGGGGGTAAATGGGACTATGGTTTGGTGAGCAGTTTATGTATTTTTTTTTTCGTTTACTTTTGTTTATTATGAGTTATTTGCCATTGTGGTAACTTGCCATGGAAAATAAACCCGCGTTATCATTTGACTCGACATCTTCGTTTTTCCATCATTTAAGTACATAGGCACATCAGAACTTAATCATCTATCAGCCACCAGTAGTACGTGACTATTATACAGAGTTTAGTCAGTACAGTAATATTGACAGATTTTAGTCGTTGGATTGAGAATAGAATCTAGTAGTAGTAGTATCTAGGTGATGTAGCGTAACTGATGTAGAAAGGTGAAACTTCGATGATGTAGTGCGGATGTATGTACAGTAGTTGCATGGGTGAACTTGATTTTTAATATGATAGATGACCTTGCCTTATGTCCACCTTTCAATACTGTAATAGGGAGCATATGTCAAATGTCAACACACTTGCCTGTTGCCAAAAATCTTATAGTAACAGAAAGCCTCTCCCTAGGGCTGATGGCTTTCCTGAGGTGTGTATCCTTCTTGACAATATGAGGAGTTATCCTCTCCAGAAGATAAGTGAACTCCTCTACAGACATTCTGAGAAGGTCCCGAAAACCTGCCATATCATCAACCAAAAAACAGAGAACCCAATACATAGATGTTGGATGTTGTTGGTAGTTTAAGAGTCTGATTATTTAACAAATGTTATAAAGCACATGGAAGTCACATTTGAGTAGAAGTACAGGTACCTTCTCAAAAAATACTTGTGTGACATGTTCCAAGTCACTCACTACAATGCTACCCAAGTAGGCCAAAGTAACTTCACAAGTTCTTATTTCACAGTATGATCAGTAATCTACAATTAAATGTTGCCTACTTAAGCATGCAAAGCTAGTAGTTTCAGTAAAAAAAAGAGGACAATCAGACTCATCACTCTCAGATAAAGCCTATCAACATGTTTGAACCTTAAAATATATTTACATGATATTAAATAAAAAGGCAAGCGGTCAAAATAAAACTATAAGATTGTTTGCACAGTTTCTCCCCTAGATGGTTGCAGTCACTGGATAGATAGACCACCAAATCTCAACAGATCTTATATGTCCTTATATGTAGCCTACTAGCCTACAAATGCAGAAGAGTAGAAAGTAAAAGTTGACAGAACTTATAATAAGTAGCCTACAGACAGACAGACAGCAGGTGTTAAAAGGTCTGTGTAGTATGCTTACCTCCAGCTCTCCTTGGAGAATTGACAGACCATACTGTCCACGTCTGCCAAGCCATTTCCTCGTCCATACACGCCGTCATCGCCTTTTCTTTTTCGTGTCTGCGCACAGAATAGCACAAATTGCCAAAGCAAGGCGTTTATTTTTGTTGGGCATTCTCATTTTCAGGAAAGATCTGTGAGCATCCAAGCATCTCCCACTTCCGGTCTCCTCCTCCTCTTCTTTTTCATGTTGCAGTTCTGGATACAAGAATCCGACGAGTCGTGTATGGAAGTACAGTGTGAGCAGTCAGATCGCATCCGAGCATCGGATCGTATAGTGTGAGAACAGGAATCGTAAGCTGCGTGCTGTTTACCCCTGCAATTCACTCGTACAGTGTGAGCAGCAGCTGAATACCGCGATTGAAAAAATCGCACAGTGTATGCCCAGCTTAAGTGTGTCAGATCCAGTGGATTCATTTTAAGAAATATGCAGAATGCAAGAGGTGCTCAGCAGCAGCAGAAAGGTCAAATCCCTTCACAAGGGACTCTGATATTTCTGTCCCTTTCAACATCCGGCTTCTGCTCAATGACAGAACAAATTGTTTGCACAGTGCAGCCTGCATCGAGTCAAAGTTACACAAACACTCTAAGGCAGTCAGCAACCACAAGACCTTCAAACCGCATCGTCTGCAATACCTTCAATACCTGCCAAATTACACAAACTACAAACCACACCAACTTTAAATGACATGAAATTCAAATCCTGTCGTCTCCATCTAAAAAACACACCAGCATCAAAAGGCCATAGCATCTCCAAACTGCACCATCTTCAAGATATGCCTCCAAACCACAACACTGTCAAACCGCAGTATCTCCAATCCAGCCTCAAGCCACACTACCTTGAAACCAGTGTTGTCTTTGGCAGCCATTTTTGATTTAGTTTTAGTCTTTTGGACGAAATGCTTATTAGTTTTAGTCACATTTTAGTCAATTCCATCCTTGATAGTTTTGGTCTAGTTTTAGTCGACGAAAACTAAAAGGGTTTTAGTCTAGTTTAAGTCATTCATTTTAGTCAAAAAAATAATGACTTTAAAACATTAAATTAGGCCAATACAGAGATAGGAAATTGTAATCGAGGTTGACAGGTTGTGCATAACATACTCTCAAAACAGTGTCTCAAAACAAACGTTTCACTTGAACGTAAAAAGTATGTTAAATATTTGGGTTTAATAATCGATGACAATCTTTCTTGGAAGCCTCATATTGATTTTATTTGCAACAAAATAAGCAAGGTTGTCGGCCTTTTGGCCAAGCTTAGACATTTTATTCCACTACATACCCTTATGACATTATATCGCTCTCTGATTCAACCTTATTTAACATATGGTCTTAGTTCTTGGGGACAGGCTTGTAAAACTCAAAGTATTAATCCTACAAAGACGAGCTTTAAGATTAATCCATTTTGTTGATAATAGAGAAAGTGCCCTTCCATTGTTTTCCAAAACCAATATTTTACCAGTAAATCTTCTTTTCTATGAATGTATTTCTAAATTAATGTATGACGTTGTTAAAGTGCACCCTCAAACATTTGTAAATTATTTTCTTCTATTTCTAGTATCCATTCTTATAACACTAGGTCATCTTACTCCAAGAACATATACTCAGTATTCTTGTACAAATCTACAAAAGAACTCATTTTCCCATGTTGGTGTTAAGGTATGGAACCAGATTCCAACTTCTACAGTGGTGCTTGAAAGTTTGTGAACCCTTTGGAATTTTCGATATTTCTGCATAAATATGACCTAAAACATGATCAGATTTTCACACAAGTCCTAAATGTAGATAAAGAGAACCCAGTTAAACAAATGAGACAAAAATATTATACTTGGTCTTCTATTTATTGAGGAAAATGATCCAATATCACATATCAGTGAGTGGCAAAAGTATGTGAACCTTTGCTTTCAGTATCTGGTGTGACCCCCTTGTGCAGGAATAACTGCAACTAAACGTTTGCGGTAACTGTTGATCAGTCCTGCACACCGGCTTGGAGGAATTTTAGCCCATTCCTCCTTACAGAACCGCTTCAACTCTGGGATGTTGGTGGGTTTCCTCACATGAACTGCTCGCTTCAGGTCCTTCCACAACATTTTGATTGGATTAAGGTCAGGACTTTGACTTGGCCATTCCAAATCATTAACTTTATTCTTCTTTAACCATTCTTTGGTAGAACGACTTGTGTGCTTTGGGTCGTTGTCTTGCTGCATGACCCACCTTCTCTTGAGATTCAGTTCATGGACAGATGTCCTGACATTTTCCTTTAGAATTCGCTGGTATAATTCAGAATTCACTGTTCCATCAAGGATGGCAAGCCGTCCTGTCCCAGATGCAGCAAAACAGGCCCAAACCATGATACTACCACCACCATGTTTCACGGATGGGATAAGGTTCTTATGCTGGAATGCAGTGTTTTCCTTTCTCCAAACATAACACTTCTCATTTAAACCAAAAAGTTCCATTTTGGTCTCATCCGTCCACAAAACATTTTTCCAATAGCCTTCTGGCTTGTCGACATAATCTTTAGCAAATTGCAGACGAGCAGCAATGTTCTTTTTGGAGAGCAGTGGCTTTCACCTTGTAACCCTGCTATGCACACCATTGTTGTTCAGTGTTCTCCTGATGGTGGACTCATGATCATTAACATTAGCCAATGTGAGAGAGGCCTTCAGTTGCTTAGAAGTTACCCTGGGGTCCTCTGTGACCTTGTCGACTATTACACACCTTGCTCTTGGAGTGATCTTTGTTGGTGAACCACTCCTGGGGAGGGTAACAATGGTCTTGAATTTCCTCCATTTGTACACAATCTGTCTGACTGTGGATTGGTGGAGTCCAAACCCTTTAGAGATGGTTTTGTAACCTTTTCCAGCCTGATGAGCATCAACAACGCTTTTTCTGAGGTCCTCAGAAATCTCCTTTGCTCATGCCCTGATACACTTCCACAAACATGTGTTGTGAAGATCAGACTTTGATAGATCCCTGTTCTTTAAATAAAACAGGGTGCCATCTCATGCCTGTTTGTCATCCCATTGATTGAAAACACCTGACTCTAATTTCACCTTCAAATTAACTGCTAATCCTAGAGGTTCACATAATGTACTTTTGCCACTCACAGATATGTAATATTGGATTATTTTCCTCAGTAAATAAATGACCAAGTATCATATTTTTGTCTCATTTGTTTAACTGGGTTCTCTTTATCTACTTCTAGGACTTGTGTGAAAATCTGATGATGTTTTAGGTCATATTTATGCAGAAATATAGAAAATTCTACAGGATTCACAAACTTTCAAGCACCACTGTATAAGATCTTCATCTAAATTGTCGTTCAAGAAAAAAGTCAGACACCACCTTTTTTCTGATTTAAGTAGATATGGATGTGATGTTGACATCTCCAAACTCTTTCTTTCTACATAACTTTATTTCTATATATAATTAAGAGCTAAATATATTTATTTATCTTAGTTTTAACTTTAAATATTATTGAATACTATACATGAATTATTATCAGTATGACAAGTATACCTCTCTCTCTATATATATATATTTTTTTCATTGTTACTGAATGATATATTACTGTACCTTTATATCGAATAACAAGTATTGTCTCCTCTTTTTCTTTTTGTTACCAAATAGTTGTTAATTTGTCAAGTATGTTTTATTATGGGCGGCACGGTGGTGTAGTGGTTAGCGCTGTCGCCTCACAGCAAGAAGGTCTGGGTTCGAGCCCCGTGGCCGGCAAGGGCCTTTCTGTGCGGAGTTTGCATGCTCTCCCTGTGTCCATGTGGGTGCCCCGGTTTCCCCCACAGTCCAAAGACATGCAGGTTAGGTTAATTGGTGACTCTAAATTGACCGTAGGTGTGAATGTGAGTGTGAATGGTTGTCTGTGTCTATGTGTCAGCCCTGTGATGACCTGGCGACTTGTCCAGGGTGTACCCCGCCTTTCGCCCATAGTCAGCTGGGATAAGCTCCAGCTTGCCTGCGACCCTGTAGAACAGGATAAAGCGGCTAGAGATAATGAGATGAGATGTTTTATTATCTTTTTCATACATGTTTAAGTATTATATTAATTCATATAAATTTTTTTTCTTTGTAAACATGAGTCTGCCTTGATTAGCAGTGTGCTATTTGCAGACTCATGTAGTCTATTATATGTTTATATGTCATTGAAATAAAAGATTGATTGATTGATTGATTGATTGATTGATTGATTGATTGATTGAAGTGCGCATGCTCTCTACATAAACACTGCCTAGTGCGCATGCTCTCTACATAAACACTGTCTAGTGCAGACATCCCAAGTCTCCCGGAAGTTCTGGGAGTCTCCCGCGTATTGCTAGTGGCTCCCTGATGCCCGCAAATTGGAGAATATCTCCCAGAATCTAGAGCAAGCGAGCAAGAGCATGCACGTGAAACATTAATGTCTGCATCGCGCATATGACGGAGTGCGCGAGAGAGAGACTGCGTGTGTGCCTGTTCATGTAGCACATGCTAGACAAAGAGCATCCTGATTGGTTTACAGACATCCAAACTCATTTCAGGAAGTTGTCCTGACACCCCCCTCGCTGATGGGAAAAAAGTCATGCGTCACAACACCTCCCTGAAATGAGTTTCTGCAGGCTGGGATGTCTGCTAGTGCGCATGCTCCATTGTTCACACTCATGTTTCTGCCTCCGTTTAACATGTCGCGATATATTAAGGCACAGCAACAGGTCTGAAAAGCTACATTTCCCCCGTATGTTTCACAGTAACTCAAATATGGGTCAATATGACAAAGCATTCAGTTGCTGTCCCACCAGTAATCCCTGCAGGACAAGTTTTACTTATGACATGTTAATTGAATTTAAGTTAGCTTAACCAAGCCAACTTTAGCATGAAGCTAGCGGTCCCATTCATTTTTGCCAGGTCACGGTGTTTTGGAAAACTTCATAGGAAATTCATCACAGACCGATTGTTGAGTGACATTAACCAAAGCTAGCAAACGTATACATGATCTGTTAAGGACTTCTTGTAACGTTAATTTACCGTTGCAGAAACAGCAGCATGGTGAGCCTTTAGATGCCTCTTGAGGTCGGTCGTATTCTTGCCACATAGTTTATAGCCACAGCGTGTACTTCTGTCTCCCACTACAAGGCATCCTGTTTTATTTCTGCTGGATTATGTGTAAAGCATGTCCATAAATCATCGCGTCTTTTCCACCCACCAAGCCCTTGTGCTAGCGTTGCCGCCGCCGCCATGGTCCATACACTGTGCCTGGTGGGCGTGGCCAAACAAGGACAGGATGCAGTGCATTGCTGATGTTTTCAGCATTTGGCAGACAGGTTGCACGTGCCATTGGAGGAAACGCCATGCATTTTGACAGTCCTATAGCCAACCCACTAACATTTTCGTCTCGTCTCGTCAATGAAAACAACACATACGTCTCGTCATATTTTCGTGATCAAAGAGTTATGTTTAGCTCATCACTGTCTCATTTTAGTCATGAAATAAAGGTGCATTAACGAAATCATTTCGTCATCGACATCAAAAACAACTCTGCTTGAAACCACACCAACTAAGCCTCAAAGCAATCCTCCATCCATCCATTATTTGTAGCTGCTTATCCTGTACAGGGTCGCAGGCAAGCTGGAGCCTATCCCAGCTGACTATGGGCAAGAGGCGGGGCACACCCTGGACAAGTTGCCAGGTCATCAAACGGCTGACACAAAAAGACAAACAACCATTCACACTCACATTCACACCTACAGTCAATTTAGAGCCACCAATTAGCATCACCTGCATGTCTTTGAACTGTGGGGGAAACCAGAACACCTGGAGGAAACCCATACAGACATGAGGAGAACATGCAAACTCCACACAGAAAGGCCCTCATCAGCTGCTGGGCTCAAACCCAGGACCTTCTTGCTGTGAAGCAACAGTGCTAACCACTACACCACCATGCCACCCCTCAAAGCAACCTATCTTATGAAATTCACCTTACACATTGCAGGTAGCAGCGTTTGTCTTAAATTAAGTTTTACCACAACATCATCTGGAGATTGTAAGTCCAAATCCTGATATTGCCACCACCATCCAGCATAGTCAGTAGTCCATCCATCCATCCAATCATTGATACCACTTATATAGTGGTGCTTGAAAGTTTGTGAACCCTTTAGAATTTTCTATATTTCTGCATAAATCTGACCTAAAACATCATCAGATTTTCACACAAGTCCTAAAAGTAGATAAAGAGAACCCAGTTAAATAAATGAGACAAAAATATTATACTTGGTCATTTATTTATTGAGGGAAATGATCCAATATTACATATTTGTGCGTGGCAAAAGTATGCGAACCTCTAGGATTAGCAGTTCATTTGAAGGTGAAATTAATGAATGAATGAAGCCTTTATTGTCACATCGTCACAAGTACTAGTGAAATTAGCTGTCAACTCGTCCATACATATATGTACATACATACATATATACAATTGACACAGGGGGAATAGACAGGACAGGAAGACAGGGATGAAAAATACAGAGTAACATGAGGGAAGGGGAGGAGAAAAAAGCAACCCCCACACTATGCTACTACGGGGAGTACAGTGTGGGAACATAAAAAAAAACACCTCAGTACATAAGCACAGAATAACACAATACAACACGAAAACTCGAGACTCAAGGGGAAGGGGGTGAGGGAGGGGGTGAACATGGGAGGGGGTAAGGGGGATGGGGTGGGGGGAGGGGCAGAGGTATAGGTAACCCAGCGCAACCAAGCAGTCCAGTCTTGTGCCCGACAACAGCGCTTACCCACTTGTCACACTGGGAGGTAAAAACGGCTACCGTGGGAAGTGGGGGAAGGAATATGAGAGAGAGTCTAACAGCAGTGTTCTCCAGGGGAATTGTTGTCCCAGCAACGGCCTTGGCCAAAGCCGGTGCTGGCTGAGGGAGCTGAAAGTAGATAAGATTGGAGTTGTTTAGTCTTGGTGAGTAGACACATTCTTTTTGCATGACTACTCTGTATGTCCATTCTGGTCTCCAAATTGATCCAGTTTCCATTGCAAAGCTGAAAGCTTCTCCATGATGTTATCCATATTGCGGTTCAAGTTCTGAATAGTCACAGTCTGAGTGCCGACAGCTCTGCCCACCGCTTCAATCATGTCGGGCAGCTTTATGGGGCTTTGAACAGCTGTCACCATTTTCTGATTTCCTTGATAAACCAGGGGCAATGCCTAATCCAATCAGCAAAAGTCCTGTAATCATGGTTCCAAATAGGTAGATGTCTTCAATGTCCTCCACAGAAAGAACCGCCAGGCACACGACAGAGTCATGGGATGGCAATCAGGTGTGAGTGGGCACCCTGTTTTATTTAAAGAACAGGGATGTATCAAAGTCTGATCCTCACAACACATTTGTGGACATGTATCATGGAACGAACAAAGGAGATTTCTGAGGACCTCAGAAAAAGTGTTGTTGATGCTCATCAGGCTGGAAAAGGTGACAAAACCATCTCTAAAGAGTTTGGACTCCACCAATCCAGAGTCAGACAGATTGTGTACAAATGGAGGAAATTCAAGACCGTTCTTACCCTCCCCAGGAGTGGTCAACCAACAAAGATCACTCTAACAGCAAGGCGTGTAATAGTTGACGAGGTCACAAAGGACCCCAGGGTAACTTCTAAGCAACTGAAGGCTGTGGCAGCGGGGGCGTGGCGAAGCAGCAGTTTGTGAATGGAGGGCAGGAAGGTAAGTGGTTAAGTCATTCCACCTGCTGTCAGTAATGTGTGTGTGTGTTTGTTACAGGGATGGAGCATAAAAGGAGAGAGAGCAGAGAAAAGGAGCTCTCTCGCTGACCACAATGCATGTATGAATGAATGAGTGAGTGAGTAAGAAAGAAAGAAAGAAAGAAAGAAAGAAAGAAAGAAAGAAAGAAAGCTGAAAAGCTAAATAAGGTGGTTTGGCTAACATCAACTCTCACCTGCCGTGCTTCTGTGCTCCACCCACATCAGGAACTGTTACAGTGGTGCCGAAACCCAGGAGCACAGAAGGGAACCACCCCATGGAGTCCTCCCCATTTGAAGAGCTCATCCTTGCCCTCGCTACCGCCCAGCAGAACCAGCATCAAGCACTGATCACCCTCCGGAAAGAGCAGCAGCAATACTTTGAAGCCTTGATGCTGGCCCAGCAAGAAGATCGCCAGGCATTCCGGCATCTGCTCGTGTCAGCAGGGCCGTCAGCCACCGCTGCCGCCACCCTTACGAAGACGATCCGGAAGAGTTCCTCGCTCTCTTTAAGCAAGTAGCTGAGGCGTGGGGGTGGCTGCTGGAATAGCGCGCGGTGCGCCTCCTCCCACTTCTGACTGGTGAGACGCAGCTCGCAGCACAGCAGCTCCCTGCTGACAGCCAACTGGTCTATGCTGACCTAAGGAAAGCCATTCTGCAGAGGCTTGGCTGCTCCCCGGAGCAACATCGCCAGCGCTTCCAGACGCTGACACTGGAGGAGGTCGGCTGGCTGTGTGCATTCGGCCAGCAACTCCGGGACGCCTGCCGGCGGTGGCTGAGGGCGGAAGACCGTGATACCGATGAGATCATCGATCTGGTGGCACTGGAGCAGTTTATCTCTCAACTTCCGGAAGGAACGGCGCAATGGGTCCAGTGTCACCACCCAGCATCACTGGAACAAGCCATCGAGCTGGCAAAGGAGCATCTGGAGGCGGCTCCAACAGCAGGCAGATGAGGCGTCTCCCTTCACTTTTCTCTCTCTCTCTCTCCTGTCTCTTGTCCCCCTCTCCACCCTGTTCCCCTGCCACAGAGGTGGCGGCTGGCTCTTCCCCAGTCAGCCAGTCACACCAGTGGTGTCCTCCCATCTCCCTCTTCTGTGTCTGTGTTGTTTCCCCCTCAGGTGAGTGACACCCATAACACCAGTGCAGAGGGAAAGCCTGGGCTGGTGTGCTGGTGTGGCGGGGAGTCGGAGCATCTCCAAAGTCAGAGCTCTGCAAGGGAGGTGGGTGCTGTAATCTGGATCCCTGACATGCCAGAAACCGCTCCCGATTGGGCTGGAGTGTATTGCATACTGATGAGTATTCAAGGGGATACATATCATGCTTTGGTGGATTCCGGTTGTAATCAGACCTCAACTCACCAATGCCTGGTACAAGGTGAGGCATTGGGGACAGCACAAGCAGTGAAAGTGTTGTGTGTACATGGGGATGTTCACCATTACCCTCTAGTGTCTGTCCATATTCTATTCCGGGGCCAAATGCATAGAATAAAGGTGGCGGTTAGTCCCTGTCTTACCCACTCATTGATTTTGGGTACTGATTGGCCTGGATTTAAAAAAAAAAACTAATGGAATATTTAACACGTAGTGGGTCCTGCCCTAGTAGGTCACGGGAAGATCCCAGTGTGGCATTGGTGGGAGAAGCTGTCACAGAGCCATCTACATCAACACCGCGTCAGAGTGAAGAGCAGCCCGCTCCTCCTCCCTCTCTTGGGGATTCCCTTGGGGATTTCCCATTAGAGCAGTCGCAAGACCGGACTCTGCAGCATGTGTTTGACCAAGTGAGAGTAATCGATGGTCAAACTCTTCAGTCAAGTGCGGCACCGACCTTCCCTTATTTTGCCATTATTAAAGATAGATTGTACTAAGTGATGCAGGACACTCAAACTAAGGAACGAGTAACCCAGTTGTTAATCCCAAAGAGCTGTAGGGAACTCGTACTCCATGAGGCTCACTTTAATCCCATGGCTGGACACTTGGGGCAAGACAAAACTCTAGCCCGAATAATGGCCCGGTTCTATTGGCCAGGGATTCGCAAGGATGTCTGTCAGTGGTGTGCGGCATGCCGTGAATGCCAATTAGTAAATCCCGCAGCCACTCCAAAAGCACCATTGCGCTCTCTTCCTCTAATTGAGACCCCGTTTGAGCAAATTGGGATGGATCTCATTGGGCCATTAGATCGGTCAGCATGGGGATATCGCTTTATTTTAGTTCTAGTGGACTATGCAACGCGATATCTGGAAGTAGTGCCTCTGCAACGTGATATCAGGAAGTAGTATTCCAGAAGCACTCTTCCACTTTATTTCCCGGGTTGGGATTCCAAAAGAAATCCTGACAGACCAGGGCACTTCGTTTATGTCACACACACTGCGCGAGCTGTATGGGTTACTGGGGATTAAGTCTATCCGCACCAGTGTCTATCAACCACAGACAGATGGCTTAGTAGAGCGATTTAACCAAACACTCAAAAACATAATCCGGAAATTCGTAAGTGAAGATGTGCATAATTGGGATAAGTGGCTCGAGCCCCTGTTGTTCGCAGTACGAGAGGTCCCGCAAGTCTCCACGGGGTTTTCTCCCTTCGAATTATTATATGAGCGTAAGCCGTGTGGCATTCTGGATGTGCTATGGGAAAATTGGGAGGAAGGACCTTTGCCTAGTAAAAATGAAATTCAGTACGTTCTTGACCTGCGTGCGAAACTCCACACCCTCACGCACCTAACCCAGGAGAATTTATGGCAGGCACAAGAACGTCAAAGCCGGCTGTATGACAGGGGCACGCCCCTTAGAGAGTTCACGCCGGGAGATAAAGTGCTCGTATTATTGCCCACATCGAGTTCTAAACTAGTTGCCAAGTGGCAAGGGCCCTTTGAGGTCACACGGCGAGTCGGGGACGTTGACTATGAGGTGAAGCAAATGGATAGGGGCGGGGCACTGCAAATCTACCACCTCAACCTTTTAACACTCTGGAATGAAGGGGTCCCCGTGGTGTTGGTAGTCCCAGAGAAGGTGGAGCTGGGGCCGGACGTAAAAAAAAAACTTAACATCTCGGACCTCTCCGGTCCCTTGTGGAGACCACCTCTCACTGGCCCAACTCACGGAGGTAGCCAAGTTGCAGAAGGAATTTTCTGACATGTTCTCGCCCCTTCCTGGTTGTACTCACCTCATAGAACACCACATCGAAATGCCCCCGGGGTGGTAGTGCGTAGCCACCCTTACCGATTGCCCGAACACAAAAAAATGGTGGTTCGGGATGAATTCAAGGCCATGCTCAAAATGGGCATAATCGAGGAGTCCCACGGTGACTGGAGCAGCCCAGTGGTCCTGGTTCCCAAGACCGACGGGTCAGTCCGGTTCTGTGTAGACTATAGAAAGGTCAATGCAGTGTCTAAATTTGCCTCACATTGATGAGTTTCTTGATCGGTTAGGTGCTGCTCGCTTTTATTTGACACTGGATCTAACAAAGGGATATTGGCAGATCCCCTTGACTCCTCTATCCTGAGAAAAAATGGCCTTTTCCACACCGTTTGGATTACACCAATTTGTCACGCTCCCTTTTGGGTTATTTGGGGCGCCTGCTATGTTCCAGCGGCTTATGGACAGGGTAATGGACCCTCACGCTGCCTACACGGCCGCCTGTCTAGACGACATTATAATTTTCAGTAATGAGTGGCCGCGGCACCTGGAACACCTGAGGGACTGAGGGCCATTCTAAAGTCGCTGAGGCGAGCGGGCCTCACAGCTAACCCCAAAAAGTGTGCAATTGGGCGGGTGGAAGTACGGCATCTATGGAATCAATTTTGTGCCAAAATGTTCATACAATACTTTTGAAATATCAAACAAAAATGATAAAATACAAAAAAAGAAAAAAAAGTCAATTTTTTTAGACTGGCAAACAAATTATTTGTGTAATCGTGCAAAATATCAGTCTATTACTCTTCAGAAACCTTTTATTTTTGTTCTGCGTCTTTCTCAGTTTTGCTTGACGTAGTTTATTTTGGTTGTGATTCCAGCTTTCTCGTTTGCGCTCCCTGACTTTTTGCTTGCAGTTTTGGCACAAACTTCACGTGTGGGTGGGCTGTCCAGGAATGCATTCCCATTGGCTAACTTGTGTTTGACTGACAGCTACGCTCAGCCATTCCCTACTCGGATTCTGGCGGACTGTTTGACGAGTGACCGATCCATTGACGGTGGACTTCAGTGGCGACTATGATATTGAATTAATTCAACAAAGTGTAAATTCAATATCTTAGTCACCACTGTAGTCCACTCGATCCTTGTTTACCATCAATGGATCAGTCACTCATCAAACAGTCCACCAGAATCCAAGTAGGAAATGGCCGCAACAGCCTCCGGGGAATGGCTGAGCATAGTTGTCAGTCAAACACAAGTTAGCCAATGGGAATGCATTCCTTGACAGCCCACCCACATGTGAAGTTTGTGCCAAAACTGCAAGCAAAAAGTCAGGGAGCGCAAACGAGAAAGCTGGAATCGCAACCAAAATAAATTACATCAAGCGAAACTGAGAAAGACGCGGAACAAAAATAAAAGGTTTCTGAAGAGTAATAGACTGATATTTTGCACGATTACACAAATAATTTGTTTGCCAGTCTAAAAAAATTGACTTTTTTTTTCTTTTTTTGTATTTTGATTTGTCATTTTTGTTTGATATTTCAAAAGTATTGTATGAACATTTTGGCACAAAATTGATTCCATAGGCATCTGGGGTTCCACTTGGGCCATGGGCAGGTGCGTGCCCAAATTAACAAGACCGCAGCGATTGCAGCCTGCCCGAGGCCCAAGACCAAAAAGGACGTGAGATGGTTCTTGGGGCTGGCTGGCTATTATCGTAGGTTTATACCTAATTATTTGGACGTCACCAGCCTGCTAACTGATCTCACTAAAAAGGGGGCTCCAGATCCGGTCCAGTGGATGGAGCAGTGCCAACAATCCTTCTCTGAGGTGAAAGCTGCACTGTGTGGGGGGCCACTTTTACACTCCCCTGACTTCTCTCTCCCCTTTATTTTGCAGACTGATGCATCGGACAGAGGGCTAGGGGCCATTTTGTCCCAGGAAGTGGAGGGCGAGGAGCACCCTGTGCTGTACATCAGCCGGAAACTCTCGATACGTGAAAGCAGGTACAGCACAATCAAGAAGGAGTGTCTCACCATCAAGTGGGTGGTCCTTGCCCTTCGATACTACCTGCTGGGGCACCCTTTCACTCTCTATTCGGACCACGCGCCCCTCCAATGGCTCCACCGCATGAAGGATACCAATGTGCGGATCACCCATTGGTATCTCGCCCTCCAGCCATTTAAGTTTGAGGTGATCCACTGGCCGGGGGTGCAGATGGCGGTGGCGGACTTCCTGTACCGTCGGGGGGGGGAGTCAGCTTCAGGCTGGATGGCTCCCTGGCCTGAGTCGGGCGGTGGGGGTATGTGGCAGCAGGGGCATGGCGAAGCAGCAGTCTGTGAATGGAGGGTGGGGTCAGGGAAGGTAAGTGGTTAAGTCATTCCACCTGCTGTCAATAATATATATACAGTCGGAGGAAAATGTTTGTACACCCTTTGGAATTTTTTACATTTCTGCCTAAATTGGTCATAAAACATCGCCTGAACTCTCCAGCAATCTTAAGAATGAACAAACAGTGTCTGCTTGAACTAAAACCACTCAAACAATTACATGTTATCATATTTTTATTGGCCATAAGATGGAAATATTGACAGGATAGGGAGGCATAAGTAAGTACACCCTTAGCTAAGGCTCATCCAAGAGCTAATTAGACTAATTAGATGATTAAACAATTTGACTAAGGTGTGAGCCAACCTGATGTCCAATCACTGAGGTGTGTTGTAAGCTACCCACCCCACTGGAAAACCAGTTAAAAGGTGTGTTTTGATGAGAGGCATGTTCTGTGCATCAAGCCTTGCTCAAAGGAGCTGTCTGAAGACTTAAGACACAAAATAATTGATTTGTATAGAGCTAAAAAGGGTTACAAAACCATCTCTAAGACCCTTGGTGTTCATGTTTCTACAATTAGAAAAATTTTGTATAAATGGAGACAATTTGGAATGGTTGTTACTCTGCCAAGGAGTGGCCGCCCTGCAAAGATCACTCCAAAGGCACTGCGAGTCATCATCAATGAGGTAAAAAAGAATCCAAGAGTGTCCGCTGAAGACTTGAGGAAATCACTGAAACATGCAGACATCTCTGTGGACACATCTACTATAAGAAAGACACTGAACAAGAATGGGATTCATGGGAGAAGGCCATGGAGGAAGCCATTGCTGTCCAGAAAGAACATTTCTGCTCGTTTGGAGTTCGCAAAAAAGCATTTGGATGCTCCTCAGCGCCACTGGAAAAACATATTGTGGTCTGATGAAACCACAGTTGAATTGTTTGGGGGGAACACACCACATCATGTGTGGAGGAAAGTCGGTACAGCACACCATCAGCAAAACCTCATCCCCACCGTCAAGTATGGCGGCGGTAGCATCATGGTGTGGGGGTGCTTTGCTGCCTCTTGGCCTGGACAACTGGCTATAATCAATGGGAAAATGAATTCTCAAGTATATCAAGATATTTTGCAGAAAAACCTGAGGCAATCTGTCAAAAAGTTGAAACTCAAGGGAGGATGGGTCCTGCAACAGGACAATGACCCTAAACACAGAAGCAGGTTGACATTAGAATGGTTTCAGAAGAACAAAATTCACATTCTGGAATGGCCCAGTCAAAGCCCTGACCTCAATCCAATCGAGATGTTGTGGCATGACCTCAAGAAAGCCATCCATTCCAGGCATCCCAGGAATCTTGCTGAATTGCAACAGTTTTGCAAAGAGGAATGGTGCAAGATTTCTCCTGATTGTTGTGCCCATCTAGTCTGCAACTACAGGAAACATCTGGTTGAAGTTATTGCAGCCAGAGGAGGGTCAACCAGCTACTAAATCAAAGGGTGTACTTACTTATGCCTCCCTATCCTGTGAATAATTCCATCTTATGGTCAATAAAAATATGATAAAACGCAAATGTTTGGGTGGTTTTAGTTCAAGCAGACACTGTTTGTTCATTCTTAAGATTGCTGGAGAGTTCAGATGATGTTTTATGACCAATTTAGGCAGAAATGTAAAAAATTCCAAAGGGTGTACAAACATTTTCCTCCGACTGTATATATATATATATATATATATGTGTGTGTGTGTGTGTGTGTATGTATGTGTTTGTTACAGGGATGGAGCATAAAAGGAGAGCGAGAGCAGAGAAAAGGAGCTCTCTCCCCGACCACAATGTATGTATGAATGAGTGAGTGAGTAAGAAAGAAAGCTGAAAAGCTAAATAAAGTGGTTTGGCTAACATCAACTCTTGCCTGCCGTGCTTCTGTGCTCCACCCACATCAGGAACTGTTACAAAGGCCTCTCTCACATTGGCTAATGTTAATCAGAATCACTTTTATTGCCAGGTATGTGAACACACACAAGGAATTTGACTCCGGTTTCACTTAGCTCTCTTAGTACAAACAGATAAAAAGCGTAGACAAAAACAAAACAAAAAGCTATGTACATGTATAAGGGTAAATATATGTATAGATAAGGATATATATATATTTAATCTTTTGGTGCAAAATGGTGCATAGTGCAAGGATGACTTAGTAAATATAAATATACAGTGTGCACAGAATGATGGTATGAGTGTGCAGATATTTCACAGTTGATGTTACTGATATTTGAGTCCAGTTTTAGCTGTTCATCACAGAGGACAGCCTGGGGGAAAAAAACTGTTCTTATGTCTGGTTGTTTTTGCGTACAGTGTTCTGTAGCATCTCCCAGAGGGGAGAAGTTTAAACAATTTGTGATTAGGGTGTGATGGGTCTGCAGAGATGTTATCTGCCCATTTCCTGACTCTGGAGAGGTACAGGTCTTGGATGGAGGGCAGGCTGACACCAATAATTTTCTCTGCAGACCTTATTGTCCGTTGCAGTCTGTTCTTGTCCTGCTTGGTGACCGATCCAAACCAAACAGTGATGGAAGAGCAGAGAGTAGACTGAATGATAGCAGAGTAGAATTGTGTCAGCAGCTCCTTAGACAGGTTGAGCTTCCTGAGCTGGCGCAGAAAGTACAACCTCTGCTGGGCCTTTTTGATGATGGTGACTGTGTTGGTCTCCCACTTCAGGTCTTGGGAGATTGGTGAGCCCAGAAACCTGAAGGTTTCAACAGCAGTCACAGTGTTGTTGATGATGGTGATGGGCGGCAGGGTGGGGGGCTCCTCCTAAAGTCCACTGTCATCTCCAGTTTTGAGCATGTTCAGCTCCAGATTGTTCTGACTGCACCAACAGACCAGCTGTTCAACCTTCCATCTGTATGCAGACTTGTCACCGTCTCGGATGAGGCCGATGACCGTTGTGTTGTCTGCAAATTTCAGGAGCTTAACAGACGGGTCTCTTGAGGTGCAGTCGTTGGTGTAAAGGGAGAATAGCAGTGAGGAGAGCACACACCCCTGGGGGGCACCAGTGCTGATAGTCCGGGTGCTGGATGTGATGCTCCCCAGCCTCACCTGCTGCTTCCTGTCAGTCGGGAAGTTTATAATCCACTGACAGGTGGAGGAGGGCACAGTGAGCTGGGTGAGCTTGGTGTGGAGGATGTCTGGAATGATGGTGTTGAACTGAAGTCCATGAACAGGATTCTGGCATACGTCCCTGCAGAGTCAAGGTGTTGCAGGTTGTAGTGCAGTCCCATATTGATTGCATCATCCACTGACCTGTTTGTCCGGTAGGCAAACTGCAGGGGGTCCAGCAGGGGGTCTGTGATGTCCTTCAGGTGTGACAACACCAGTCTCTCAAAGGACTTCATGACTACAGATGTGAGGGCTACAGGCCTGTAGTCATTCAGTCCTATGATGGTGGTTTTCTTGGGAACCGGGATTATTGTGGAGCGTTTGAAGCATGAGGGGACTTCACACAGCTCCAGGGATCTATTGAAGATCTGGGTGAAGATGGGGGCCAGCTGATCAGCACAGACCTTCAGACAGGAGGGTGACACACCATCTGGGCCAGGTGCCTTCCTGATCTTCTGTCTGTGAAAAAGCTAACAAACATCCTCTTCACAGATCTTGAGTGCTGGTGTGGGGTCAGAGGCGAGAGGAGGCGGAATAGCAGGGGGTGTAAATGGGTCTTTAATGTCTGAGGGGGGGAGAGGTGTGAATGTGTCAAATCTGCAGTAGAACACATTCAACTCATCAGCCAGTTGATGGTTCATTGCAGTGTTGGGGGATGGTTTCCTGTAGTTGGTGATGTTCTTCAGGCCTCTCCACACTGATGCCGGATCGTTGGCTGAAAGGCTGTTTTTGATCCTTTCAGCATAGCTCCTCTTATCTGCTTTCACCGCTTTCATCACTCAGTACATTTATATGCACATCCAAATCGAGCTGCTGTCGGTAGTCGAGCAAAGGGTCCCAGCAGGGGTGCCAGAGAAATCCAATCCTACATGCACACAAGGAAATCGAGCTATTGTGTGAGGTACATTGTGCACCCAAGCCACAGGTGGCGCTACACGCCCCATCGTGTTGGTACACTTCCGGTTGTCGTCATGAAGAAGAGCTATTCAAGAGTGTAAACAAAGTTATCAGTTCCATGTTCTCCATTGCGCGTTTTTCTCCCGTCCATGAATTTTAATATATTCAACTCCTTAAGCTGAATGAGCATGAACTCTGTCTCCTCATTGCTCCAGAAGTGCACGTTTCTGCTCGCCATTTTCTCTTCTTCGTTTGTTCCTCCTGACCTCTTCTGCTGCTCGCTACTACTGTTGTCATGCCGACTGAGGCTGTTGTGTTTCCCGCTTGTGGTCTCGTCACTCGTCACTTCCGGAAGGGGCAGTGCTGAAGTAAGTAGCTCGACTATGTAGCTCGATAGGGTATACATGCACTAAATAGCTTGGCAAAAATCGCATAATCTAGGTCGTGTAGCTCGATTATGAGAAATCAAGTTCGGTTCAATTTCAGCCTAGCTAAGGTGTTTCCATGGCATTTAGAACTTCAATTTCAGTCGAGCAACGGCAGAAATTCAATTTTCTCTATGTGCATGTAAACGCACTGAGTGTGTTTCTGGCCTGTTTGTACAGGACTCTGTCCCCACTTCTGTAGGCCTCCTCCTTGGCCTGGCAAAGCTGCCTGAGTTTTGCAGTGAACCAGGGTTTGTTGTTGTTGTATGTGCGGAAGGTCTTGGTGGGCACACACATCCTCACAAAAACTGATGTAAGATGTCACAGTATCAGTCAGTTCATGCAGGTCTGAAGCTGCAGCCTCAAAAACACTCCAATCAGTCCAGTCAAAGCAGGCTTGTAGTTCCTCTTTGGCCTCATCGGACCATCTCCTCACCATCTTTACCACAGGCTTAGCAGATTTCAGCTTCTGCCTGTAGGTTGGGATAAGATGAACAATGCAGTGATCAGATAGTCCCAAGGCTGCACGGGGGACAGAGTGGTATGAGCCCTTTAAAACAGTGTAACAATGGTGCAGAGTGTTAGTGTCCCTGGTGGGACACCTTAATGTGCTGTTTATATTTTGGCAGTTCGTGGCTGAGGTTTGCTCTGTTAAAGTCCCCCAAAACAATGAGCAAAGAGTCTGGGTGTTTTTTTCTCCACGTTGTTTATCTGGTCAGCCAGGTGTTGTAACACCTCAGTAACACAAGCCTGAGGAGGGATGTAGACTCCAACCAGAATAAACGAGGAAAGCTCTCGCAGAGCATAAAATGGTTTGCAGTTTATGAATAATGTCTCCAGATGAGGACTGCATGATTTGTTTAGAACCGTGACATCAGTACACCAACCTTCATTAATGTAAAAGCAGACTCCGCCTCCCCTCATTTTCCCCGTGAGCTCCATTTCGGGGTCCACTCGGTGCAGGTGAAATCCAGGCAGGTGGAGAAAAGTGTCTGGGATGTGCTCACTGAGCCAGGTTTCGGTGAAGCACAAAGCAGCAGATCTGTTAAAATCCATGTTGATTGTGTAAAGAAACAGCAGTTCATCCATCTTGTTGGCCAGACAGCAGACGTTAGCCAGGTGAATAGACAGGAGCGCAGTGTGAAACCCCCGCTGCCTCAGCCTGATGAGTGCGCCGGCTCGCTTCCCCCGGTGTCTCTGGTATCCTCGGCGGAGACCATAGAGAGCTGCTGCTCCTCCAACAAGTAGCTCTGGAAAACTTTCCGGATCGATGAAAACCGATGAAAAAACTTTACTGATAGTTATTCCAATGTTTATGAGTTCTTCTCTGGAGTATGTGACCAGAGAAGAAGCACAAAAAACACAACAAATACACAAAAACGTAGAAACTATGAGAGATCGAAGTACCGAGGCAACCGTCCGCGGTGCCATCTTATTTCCAATTAATGTTCATGAGTCCACCAATCAGGAGAACACTGAACAACAATGGTGTGCATGGCGGGGTTGCAAGGAGAAAGCCATTGCTCTCCAAAAAGAATATTGCTGCTCATCGGCAGTTTGCGACAGATCACGTGGACAAGCCAGAAAGCTATTGGAAAATTTTTTGGGGATGGATGAGACCAAAATATACATTTTTGGTGTAAATGAGAAGTGTTATATTTGGAGAAAGGAAAACACTGCATTCCAGCATAAGAACCTTATCCCATCTGTGAAACATGGTGGTGGTAGTATCATGGTTTGGGCCTGTTTTGCTCCATCTGGGCCAGGACAGCTTGCCATCATTGATGGAACAATGAATTCTGAATTATACCAGCGAATTCGAAAGGAAAATGTCAGGGCATCTGTCCATGAACTGAATCTCAAGAAAAGGTGGGTCATGCAGCAAGACAACAACCCTAAGCACACAAGTTGTTCTACCAAAGAATGGTTAAAGAAGAATAAAGTTAATGTTTTGGAATGGCCAAGTCAAAGTCCTGACCTTAAAGTGCATATCACGTGTGAATTCAGGAGCAAGATCAATGTAATTCTCCTATTTTATATTAAACTTTGGTCAAATATCTGTAACATTCTGCATTCTCTGCAATTTTTTTTTTTACCTTGCGCAATACCAGAAAAATTCAGTTGAAATCAGGCCATTTGAGGCGAATTAGTCCGCCTCTGAAAAACTTGGCATTTGGATTTCCCGGGAAACATTGATTTTCATGACGTCATCTGCAGGACGCCTCCCTCTGAATCCTACGTCAGCGCTGGTTTGTTTATGAGAAAACAACCTGGCGGTTTTCTGCAAATTTCAATGTTATCGCATAATTATTAAAATGGTTAACAGATGTATCGTAGGAGGGTGTAGCAACACCAATCTTGATGGGATTAGTACTCATCGTTTCCCAAAAGACCGGACAATGAGACAGAAATGGGAGCACTTGGTCTACACAGGCTGTGCACTGAAACTGTGCAAAGCTCACGCAGCCTGCTCGTGCTTCCGCAGGTAATCTGGCTCCAGACTCCCTTGGGATTTTTCCAGATGTGTTTTGTTATTTTATTTTTTTCTGCTGTAGACAGATGGTTTTGTGCAAAATTACCCTTCTGGATGAGCATGTAAAGGGGCATGCTTTCATATAAAAAAAAAACACGAAATTGGTCCAGAATATGCACTTTAATCCAGTCAAAATGTTGTGGAAGGACGTGAAGCGAGCAGTTCATGTGAGGAAACCCACCAACATCCTAGAGTTGAAGCTGTTCTGTACAGAGGAATGGGCTAAAATTCCTCCAAGCCGGTGTGCAGGACTGATCAACAGTTACCGCAAACGTTTAGTTGCAGTTATTGCTGCACAAGGGGGTCACACCAGATACTGAAAGCAAAGGTACACATACTTTTGCCACTCACAGATATGTACTATTGGATCATTTTCCTCAATAAATAAATGACCAAGTATAATATTTTTGTCTCATTTGTTTAACTGGGTTCTCTTTATCTACTTTTAGGACTTGTGTGAAAATCTGATGATGTTTAGGTCATATTTATGCAGAAATATAGAAAATTCTAAAGGGTTCACAAACTTTCAAGCACCACTGTAAATTTCACATTTAAACCACATCTGTAATGAGACAGCCAGAGGTGGCAGTGGCAAGGAAAAACTCCCTGCAACATCAAATAGTGTGATTATAAATAATGTCTCTTCTATAACTGTATACTATATAGTCAAAAGGTGCTAATTGTGTTAACAGGAATTTGAGTATGAACATGAGCTTGTTTCACCATCTACAGCATGAAAACACTTTTTCTTGCACAACTGATGATGAAATAATGTCTGAAAATTTTATTATTCCACTCACTATACAGTATACACATTTACTATGGTGCCGCACAGTAAATCTGTGTACCACTTTTGCCAACCTCGTCAAAATATTTGGGATCACCAATGTCACTGTTATGAGATGGACAAATAATGAGCTTGTACCCAGAATGATGACTATTTCTTCATGTTTTCTTGTCAAGGATTGAAATCAGCACTAGAAAAGGTAATAGAATTTTACGCAGAGCTGGGCTACACATATAGTCAACCCATCTGAGTAAATCAACAGCCAGTTTTGCCCTTTACCACCAAATAACATTATGATATTGAAAGTGTAACAGAAAGGAGTAGGGAAGCAAATCTCTGGCTCTTTTAGCTGACTTCTATCAAATCATGTGTATATCCACCCATGATTATGTCATAGCAGGGAAATGAGGAATGCTCTTTTCACCCTCCATTTATGTGCATAGAACTGCTAATCCTAGAGGTTCACATACTTTTACCACTCACAGATATGTAATATTGGATCATTTTCCTCAATAAATAAATGACCAAGTATAATATTTTTGTCTCATTTGTTTAACTGGGTTCTCTTTATCTACTTTTTGGACTTGTGTGAAAATCTGATGATGTTTTAGGTCATATTTATGGAGAAATATAGAAAATTCTAAAGGGTTCACAAACTTTCAAGCACCACTGTAGATATGAGCATAACTGCTGTGCCACAGCTTTTTCAAGGATCTTGGAGATAAAGGGGAGGTTTGATGTTGGCCAGCTGACAGGGATCAAGTTCAGGTTTTAAATATGAGCAAAACTCAATAAAAAAATCCCTGCTCTGTAGTAATGTCCAATACTTTCACAAAAAATTGCTACTCCTAGGTTGGTATGTATAAAAGTTGTCAAGGCGGTGGTGCCACCTGTCATATTTAACATTTTCTGGGAATTTGAGAATTTTGGGCAACTCATCACACCAAACACTGCTGTTCATAAACTGCTAGGATGTTTTCACTGAAACTCACCCAAAAGACTCTCAAGACCTATTCCAACAAGAATTGTTCACCAAGTGGCACTACCTGCCATGGATGCAGCTACAGGAGTCATATGCAATTTCACAAAAATAGCTACTCCTCCCACAGGACTGATCGGCTTTCAAACTCACACACAGCAACAGTGGCCAGTATGAGCTACAGCCTCATTAAGGCTATTTTTTTTTTTTTTTATGGCTGTGCAGCAAATACTGGAGAGAAGGAATGAGCCTGGCAGAAAACTTGTTAAAGTATAAAGACTCTATCACAACAAAGTCAATTTTAGTTGCTGGAATGTTTTATTGATTTAAAAACTTGAAATAATGTGTGGCCTTTTGCATTAAACAGCTGAGAAATGAGACAATTCTGAAATAGATTAATTTTGAATTGATTATTCCAACTAAAATGATTTAAAGATCAGAAATACAGCCCCAATTCCAAAAAAGTTGGGACAAAGTACAAATTGTAAATTAAAACGGAATGCAATGATGTGGAAGTTTCAAAATTCCATATTTTATTCAGAATAGAACATAGATGACATATCAAATGTTTAAACTGAGAAAATGTATCATTTAAAGAGAAAAATTAGGTGATTTTAAATTTCATGACAACAACACATCTCAAAAAAGTTGGGACAAGGCCATGTTTCCCACTGTGAGACATCCCCTTTTCTCTTTACAACAGTCTGTAAACGTCTGGGGACTGAGGAGACAAGTTGCTCAAGTTTAGGGATAGAAATGTTAACCCATTCTTGTCTAATGTAGGATTCTAGTTGCTCAACTGTCTTGGGTCTTTTTTGTCGTATTTTCCATTTTATGATGCACCAAATGTTTTCTATGGGTGAAAGATCTGGACTGCAGGCTGGCCAGTTCAGTACCTGGACCCTTCTTCTACACAGCCATGATGCTGTAATTGATGTAGTATGTGATTTGGCATTGTCATGTTGGAAAATGCAAGGTCTTCCCTGAAAGAGACGTCGTCTGGATGGGAGCATATGTTGCTCTAGAACCTGGATATACCTTTCAGCATTGATGGTGTCTTTCCAGATGTGTAAGCTGCCCTTGCCACACGCACTAATGCAACCCCATACCATCAGAGATGCAGGCTTCTGAACTGAGCGCTGATAACAACTTGGGTCGTCCTTCTCCTCTTTAGTCCGAATGACACGGCGTCCCTGATTTCCATAAAGAACTTCACATTTTGATTCGTCTGACCACAGAACAGTTTTCCACTTTGCCACAGTCCATTTTAAATGAGCCTTGGTCCAAAGAAGACGTCTGCACTTCTGGATCATGTTTAGATACGGCTTCTTCTTTGAACTATAGAGTTTTAGCTGGCAACGGCGGATGGCACGGTGAATTGTGTTCATAGATAATGTTCTCTGGAAATATTCCTGAGCCCATTTTGTGATTTCTAATACAGAAGCATGCCTGTATGTGATGCAGTGCTATCTAAGGGCCCGAAGATCACGGGCACCCAGTATGGTTTTCCGGCTTTGACCCTTACGCACAGAGATTCTTCCAGATTCTCTGAATCTTTTGATGATATGCACTGTAGATGATATGTTCAAACTCTTTGCAATTTTACACTGTCGAATTCCTTTCTGATATTGCTCCACTATTTGTCGGCGCAGAATTAGGGGGATTGGTGATCCTCTTCCCATCTTTACTTCTGAGAGCTGCTGCCACTCCAAGATGCTCTTTTTATACCCAGTCATGTTAATGACCTATTGCCAATTGACCTAATGAGTTGCAATTTGGTCTTCCAGCAGTTCCTTTTTTGTACCTTTAACTTTTCCAGCCTCTTATTGCCCCTGTCCCAACTTTTTTGAGATGCGTTGCTGTCATGAAATTTCAAAAGAGCCAATATTTGGCATGAAATTTCAAAATCTCTCACTTTCGACATTTCGTATGTTGTCTATGTTCTATTGTGAATACAATATCAGTTTTTGAGATTTGTAAATTATTGCATTCCGTTTTTATTTATAATTTGTACTTTGTCCCAACTTTTTTGGAATCGGGGTTGTAAAAGCATTCTGTGGTAGCGGGGGCGTGGTCAGGCACCAGTTTGTGACAGGAGGGCGGAGTCAGGGAAGGTAATTGGCAGAATCACTACACCTGAGGGCAATTAACCTGTGTTTGTGTGTCTTCCCAGTGACCGCGCCCTACTTAAGCAGGGAGAGCGAGAGGAGAGGGAGCTCTTCCCCGAACCAGACGCTGATTGTGTGTGTGTGTCTGTGAATTCAAAATAAGTGTTCACTGAAAAGTCTTCTGTGTTCTGTCTTCTGTGCTCCACCGTTATACGAGAACCGCTACAGTGGTGCCGAAACCCGGGATCTGGAGCGCAGAAGCCGAACAGCCTCATGGAGTTTTCCCCATTCGCCGACCTGGTCCACGCCCTCACCATGGCTCAGCAAAGCCAGCACCAGGCACTAGTCACTCTCCGTCAGGAGCAGGAACAGCGGTTCAAGGCCCTGGTGTTGGCCCAGCAAGAGGATCGACAGGTGTTCCGGCACCTCCTAGCATCAGCGGGGTCTACCAACGCTCCCACCGCGGGCCCGTCCCCCCTCACCCTAACAAAGATGGGCCCACAGGACGACCCCGAGGCATTCATCATGCTCTTTGAGCAAGTCACGGAGACCTCGGGGTGGCCAGTGGATCAGCGTGCGGCGCACCTCCTCCCCCTGCTAACGGGAGAGGCACAGCTGGCCGTGCTACAGCTCCCTGCCGACCGCCGGCTGGCCTATGTGGACCTTCACCGGGCCATCCTCCAGCGTGTGGGGCGCACCCCCGAACAGCAGCGCCAGCGCTTCCGCGCTTTGGGCTTGGAGGAAGTCGGACGGCCATTCACGTTTGGCCAGCAACTCTGGGACGCCTGCTGGCGGTGGTTGAGGGCCGACAACCACGACGCCGAGGGGATCGTCGACCAGGTGGTACTGGAACAGTTCATCGCACGCTTGCCAGCACGAACTGCGGAGTGGGTCCAGTGCCACCGTCCAGCGTCGCTGGATCAGGCCATCGAGCTGGCGGAGGACCATTTGGTGGCTGTCCCGGTGGCAGGACAGCAGGCAGCCTCTTCTCTTCTCTCCTCTTCTTTCTCTCTCTCCCTCCCTCTCCTCCTGTGGCCCGTCCTTGCCCCATTCCCCCACCGCGGAGGCGGGGGCCGGCGCCACCCCAGCCGGCCCGCCACACCCACGGTGCCCTCCCGTTTCTCCCTTCTGTGTCTGTCTCTCCCCCCCCCTCAGGTGAGTGAGCCCCAGAACACCGGTGCGGAGAGGAAGCCCGGTCCGGTTTGCTGGCACGGCGGGGAGCCGGGCCACCTCCAACAGCAGTGCACGGCCATGGAAGTGGGCGCGGTGTTTCGGATCCCCGACGCGCCAGGAGCCGCCCTCGATTGGGCCAGAGTGTATCGCATACCGGTGAGTATTCAAGGGGATACATATCAGGCGTTGGTGGATCCCGGTTGTAATCAAACCTCTATTCACCAAAGCCTGGTGCAAAACGAGGCATTGGGGGGAGCACAGGGGGTGAAGGTGTTGTGTGTGCACTGGGATCCTCACAGCTACCCTTTGGTGTCAGTCCATATTTTTTTCCGAGGGGAAAAATTTATAGTAAAGGCAGCGGTTAATCCTTGCCTCACCCACTTGATAATTTTGGGGACTGATTGGCCGGGATTTGGGGAGTTGATGAGCCATTTAGTGAAGAGTGGGTCCTGCCATACTTCAGCAGGGGGAGGTCCCGGTGTCGCTTTGGCGGGAGCAGCTGTCACAGAGCCGTCTACGTCATCTCCGCGTCAGAGTGAGGAGCCACAGGCTCCTCCCCTCTCGGGGAATCCCTCACGGATTTCCTGTTAGAACAGTCACGAGACGAGACTCTGCGGCATGCGTTTGACCAAGTGAGAGTAATCGATAGTCAAACGCTCCTGCTGAACGCCACCCCGTCCTTCCCCTATTTTTCTATTATGAAGGATAGATTATACTGAGTGACGCAGGACACTAAGACGAAAGAGCAAATCACGCAGCTTTTAATTCCAAAGAGCCACCGGGAATTGGTATTCCAGGCGGCTCACTTTAATTCCATGGCTGGACACTTAGGGCAGGATAAGACACTAGCCCGAATAATAGCCCGATTCTATTGGCCGGGGATTCACGGCGATGTTCGTAGGTGGTGTACGGCGTGCCGCGAATGCCAGTTAGTAAATCCTGCGGCCATTCCAAAAGCGCCTTTGCACCCTCTACCATGAATCGAGACCCCGTTCGAAAGAGTTGGGATGGATCTCGTCGGGCCATTAGATCGGTCAGCACGAGGGTACCGTTTTATATTAGTTCTGGTGGACTATGCAACACGATACCCGGAAGCAGTGCCTCTGCGCAATATCTCAGCATGCAGTATTGCGGAGGCGCTCTTCTGCGTTATCTCCCGAGTTGGAATCCCAAAAGAGATTCTGACTGATCAAGGCACCACGTTTATGTCACGGACACTGCGCGAACTGTATGGGTTATTGGGGATTAAGCCGATCCGCACCAGCGTGTATCACCCACAAATGGACGGTTTAGTTGAACAGTTCAATCGCACCCTCAAGAATATAATTAAAAAATTTGTAAGTGAGGATGCACGTAATTGGGATAAGTGGCTTGAGCCCTTGTTGTTTTCAGTGCGAGAGGTCCCCCAAGCCTCCACGGGGTTCTCCCCGTTCGAATTATTATATGGGCGTAAGCTGCGCGGCATTCTAGATGTGCTGCAGGAAAATTGGGAGGAGGGACCTTCACAAAGTAAAAACGAAATTCACTACGTTATGGACCTGCGCGCAAAACTCCACACACTCACCCACCTAACCCAGGAGAATTTGCGGCAGGCCCAAGAACGGCAAACCCACCTGTACAACAAGGGTATGCGCCTTAGGGAGTTCGCACCAGGAGATAAAGTACTTGTACTGTTGCCCACATCGATCTCCAAATTGATCGCCAAGTGGCAAGGACCCTTTGAGGTCACACAGCGAGTCGGGGACGTCGACTACAAGGTGAGGCGAACGGACAGGGGTGGGGTGCTACAGATTTACCACCTCAATCTGCTTAAACTCTGGAATGAGGAGGTCCCCATGGCATTGGTGTCGGTGGTTCTGGAGAAGGCGGAGCTGGGGCCGGAGGTTCAAAAAGGGGCATTGGCGTCACATACCTCTACGGTCCCCTGTGGAGACCATCTCTCCCTGACCCAACTCGCGGAGGTCGCCCAGTTGCAGACCAAGTTTTCAGACATGTTCTCGCCCCTGCCCAGTCGCACCGACCTCATAAAGCACCACATTGAGACGCCCAAAGGGGTGGTCGTCCATAGCCGCCCTTACAGACTGCCCGAACACAAAAAAAAGGTGGTTCGGGAAGAACTCGAGGCCATGCTCGAAATGGGCATCATCGAGGAGTCCCACAGTGACTGGAGCAGCCCGGTGGTCTTGGTACCCAAGGCTGATGGGTCGGTCCGGTTCTGTGTGGACTATAGAAAAGTCAACGCGGTGTCTAAATTTGACGCATACCCAATGCCTTGTATTGATGAGTTGCTCGATCGACTAGGCACGGCTCACTTTTATTCGACACTGGATTTAACAAAGGGTTACTGGCAGATCCCCTTGACTCCACTATCACGAGAAAAAAACGGCCTTTTCCACACCGTTCGGATTACACCAATTTGTCACACTTCCTTTTGCGCTGTTTGGGGCGCCCGCTACATTTCAGCGGCTGATGGACAGGGTCCTCCGCCCCCACACCACTTATGTGGCCGCCTACCTCGATGACATTATCGTCTATAGTAATGACTGGCCGAGGCACCTCGAACATCTGAGGGCCGTCCTTAGGTCGCTGAGGCAACTGGGTCTCACAGCCAACCCAAAGAAGTGTGCGATTGGGTGGGTGGAAGTACGGTATCTGGGGTTCCACTTGGGCAACGGGCAGGTGCATCCCCAAATTAACAAGACAGCAGCAATTGCGGCCTGCCCAAGGCCCAAGACCAAAAAGGGGGTGAGACAGTTCCTGGGGCTGGCTGGCTATTATCGTAGGTTTATACCTAATTATTCAGATGTCACCAGCCCGCTGACTGATCTGACTAAAAAGGGGGCACCAGATCCGGTCCAGTGGATGGAGCAATGCCAGCGGGCTTTCTCTGAGGTAAAGGCTGCACTGTGTGGGGGGCCACTTTTACACTCCCCTGACTTCTCTCTCCCCTTTATGTTGCAGACAGATGCGTCGGACAGAGGGCTAGGGGCTGTTTTGTCCCAGGAGGTGGAGGACCGCCCAGTCTTGTACATCAGCAGGAAGCTGTCGGTGCGTGAGGGGCACTACAGCACCATCGAAAAAGAGTGCTTGGCGATCAAGTGGGCGGTCCTCGCTCTCCGTTACTACCTGCTGGGACGCCTTTTCACCCTCTGTTCGGACCACGCGCCCCTCCAGTGGCTCCACCGCATGAAGGATGCCAACGCGTGGATCACCCGTTGGTATCTGGCACTCCAACCCTTTAATTTCAAGGTGGTCCACAGGCCGGGGCACAGGTGGTCGTGGCGGACTTCCTCTCCCGTCGGGGGGGGGGGGGGGGGGGGGGTCGGCTGCAGGCCGGACGGCCGCCCGGCCTGAGTCAGGCGGTGGGGGTATGTGGCAGCGGGGGCATGGTCAGGCGCCGGTCTGTGACAGGAGGGCGGAGTCAGGGAAGGTAAGTGGCAGAATCACTACACCTGAGGGCAATTAACCTGTGTTTGTGTGTCTTCCCAGTGACTGCGCCCTACTTAAGGAGGGAGAGCGAGAGCAGAGGGAGCTCTTCCCCGAACCAGACGCTAATTGTGTGTGTGTGTGTGTGTGTGTGTGTGTGTGTGTGTGTGTGTGTGTGTGTGTGTGTGTGAATTCAAAATAAGTGTTCACTGAAAAGTGTAGCAATAAAACGCTGTACCAACTTGAACTCTGTCCTGCTGTCTTCTGTGCTCCACCGTTATACGAGAACCGCTACACATTCATTTATGTAAACAGCATAGCTTAAGTCATTGCTTTGATATTTTATAATTACACAACTATTGCCCTTTTTCCATCAATAGAGAATGATTTCCATTCTGGTTTGTGCACCACATTTTGAATATGTTACAAAATCACAGATTTATAAATTAACTCTAGCTACAGACAAAGTAATTGAATTCGCAGCACAATCCAGTGAGCAGCTCATATTGTTCTGATCAGCAGGAATTTTTCTTCCTCTTTTATATTTAGGAGATGATGCCCTGCCACCCTGCTGTCTGAGTAATTCGGCTGTTAATTTGTACAAAAAAAATTACAAAGGATGGTTATAGTGCTTTTCAAAATAATTGGTGTTTAAAATAACTGATATGGATTAGGATTGGGGTTGAGGTCTGATTGCTGGGGACATGATCACTTATTTTGTCCTCGTTTAGCCTTAGCTGCTAGACTGGGGTTAACAGCTGGACTCAGACTCATTACACATCTGCTGGTGTGTGTAATTAACTGTTGTATATGACACGATGGATTTGGCAGAAATGATCGGGGCAATCCGACTGGACAGCAGGAACAAGAATTTACATGTGGAAAGATGAGCTGCTGATGTACAGAGCAGACTGAACTGAAATGTCCTGCTGTGTTTTACTGTGAGCAGTTTCAGCTCTATAATGGAAGGGTTTTTAAGTAGATAAGTGTAGAAATCTATGTCTGGCTATATTTCATATCTTCGAGGGGTATTACTAAGTCTTAAACCTAAGATTAACATGTGAAAATAAATGAATCATGGGAAAAATTATTTGTTCTACATGTGAAAAGCCCACATGAAAAAAAAAAGTGTTGAAAAATAACATTTACATTTCATATGTGAAGTTTGTGTGACTGTACTGTAAGGGGAGGCAGGAATAATATGTTAATAGTCTATAGTTCATCTACTAAACAGCGCTATAAACTCGACCATTCAAAAGAAATAAAAAGGATTTTGGAATAAAACACTTCAGCACATTCTGTTATTGGAAAACAAGCAATGGTGGAGTCACTGAAACTGTTAAAGAATGACATCATACTTTAGAGAAAAGTTTTAGTCTGTTGTAGGTTATTGTATTCAATGCTGACATATATATATATATATTTTTAAATCAGTTTTCCTCATGGGGATGAGCTGAATGTCCCACAAAGTCAAAACTGTCAGACATACTGCATAAAATATAACACTCACACACAGACTCTGAAAAGATTTAAAAGTCTGACACACTCTCCTATCTAAAGACAATGCGTCATGAGTCAGAGTTTTTAGACACAGCCTATGATTTTGCAAACGAAGGGTCATTATCTGCAAGACTGCAGCTAGATTCCTTTTGAGCAATGTTCCTGTACCCACTGTTCTGCTTACTGTTGAGTGCTGGAGAGAGCTCATGTATTAGTTTTTGACAATGTCCATGTCACTATTTGCAGGAGCCAAAACTAAAAATTTACAGTAAAATAAATTGTGTTTAATATTATAACGTCATGAAGAGAAAAAGACTGAATTAAGACGGCTATCCTGACACCTTACACCAAATGATTGAGATGACAGGAGTATGGCACAACTCGAGCAAAACTCTCATGATTTCTTTCTGATATTGGAAGTTTGTCTGTGAAATTGCTTGAAATGTCATTTGGTGTTATGCCAGTATGAGGCTGTGACTCCTGTCTCACTTTGCTGCAGATGGCTCTTGTCCTTTTCCTCCTTCTCCCTGATACAGACATGTGGAGAAAGAGGATTGGTGTGTGTGTGTGTGTGTGTGTGTGTGTGTGTGTGTGTGTGTGTGTGTTTTTCTTCTCTTCGCCTCTCTTGAGACTTGTGAAACTGAGCAGCATCAATCTCCATCCTGCCACATCATTTCACCATGAGAGTAGCAGATCCTCCCCATGAAACACTTTTCTCTCTCTCCGATTTGTCTCATTTTGCTTGACTACACACATCAGCTTTTTCTCCTGATGTGCTGATGATATGAATGACAGCAAGTTTGATTAGCAAAGACCCGACTTACTGATGTGTGATGTGAAACACTGAGTAAGTCAGACAGGACAGCAAGACCAAGACGCATCCTTTCAGTGTCTCGTCACATCTCAAAATCACAAAGGGAGAGAAATTTTGCTGTGAGCAACATAAGAGGCACTGAGGAACAGAGAAATAGAAGGATCTAGATATACCAGTGAAGAGAAAATGGATTCCAGGAGCAGAGGAGTTAGTGTAACAGTATATTAAAAAAAAAAAATCTCCTTCTCACCCCCGGCGGGGGGGGGGGGGGGGGGGGGGGGGGGGGGGGGGGTATCCATGTCATCCTCAAGCTCGGGTCCTCTACCAGAGGCCTGGGAGTTTGAGGGTTCTGCGCAGTATCTTCAATGTTCCTAGGACTGCGCTCTTCTGGACTGAGGCTTCAGATGTTGTTCCTGGGATTTGCTGGAGCCACTCTCCCAGTTTGGGGGTTACTGCCCCAAGTGCCCCCACTACCACGGGGACCATGCAACCCTTGACCTTCCACATCCGTTCCAGCTGCTCTTTCAACCCTTGATACTTCTCAAGTTTCTCATGTTCCTTCTTCCTGATGTTGGCGTCAGCTGGGATCGCCACATCTATCACCACCACCCTCTTCTGCTCTTTGTCCACCACCACTATGTCCGGTTGGTTAGCCAGGATCTGTTTGTCAGTCTGGAAGCTGAAGTCCCACAGAACCTTGGCCCTGTTGTTCTCAGCCACCTTCTGTGGTATGGCCCATTGGGACTTGGGTACTTCTATTCCATACTGGTTCCAGATGTTCCTGTATACTATCCCAGCCACTTGGTTGTGCCTCTCCATGTACGCTGATCCAGCTAGCATCTTACACCCTGCTACTATGTGCTGGACTGTTTCAGGGGCTTCTTTGCACAGTCTGCATCTTGGGTCTGATCTACTCTGGTAGATCCTGGCCTCTATGGCTCTTGTGCTTATGGCCTGTTCTTGTGCTGCCATGATTAGTGCCTCTGTGCTGTCTGTCAGTCCTGCATTATCCAGCCACTGGTAGGATTTCTTGATATCAGCCACTTCCTCTATCTGACAGTGGTACATGCCATGTAGGGGTTTGTCTCTCCAGGTTGTCTGTTCCTCCTCCTCCTCTGCACTCTCATCAGGGTTCTGCTGCCTGAGACATTCACTTAGCAGTTCATCCTTTGGGGCCATCTTTCTGATGTATTCTCGGATTTTCGATGTTTCATCCTGGACCGTGGTCTTGATGCTCACTAGCTCTCGGCCTCCCTCTTTCCGCTTAGTGTATAGTCTCAGGGTGCTGGACTTGGGGTGGAACCCTCCATGCATGGTGAGGAGCTTTCTAGTCTTGATATCTGTGGCTTCTATCTCCTCCTTTGGCCAGTTTATGATACCAGCAGGGTATCTGATGACTGGTAGTGCATACATGTTGATGGCTCGGACCTTGTTCTTACCATTCAGCTGACTTTTCAGGACCTGCCTTACTCTCTGGAGGTATTTGGCTGTGGTTGACTTCCTTGTGGCTTCTTCATGGTTTCCATTAGCCTGTGGGATGCCAAGGTACTTGTAGCTGTCTTGGATATCACCTATGTTGCCCTCTGGTAGGTCAATCCCCTCAGTCTGGATCATCTTGCCTCTCTTTGAGACCATCCGGCCACACTTGTCCAATCCGAATGACATCCCTATGTCATCGCTGTAGATCCGGGTGGTGTGGATCAGCGAGTCTATTTCTCGCTCGTTCCTGGCATACAGCTTGATGTCATCCATGTAGAGCAGGTGGCTGATTGTTGCCACACTATGGAATCGGTACCCGTAGCCGCTCTTCGTGATGATCTGACTGAGGGGGTTCAGGCCTATGCAGAACAGCAGTGGCGATAGCGCATCTACTTGGTATATGCCGCACTTGATGTTGACTTGGGCAATGGGTTTTGAGTTGGCCTCTAGGGTTGTCTTCCACATTTCCATTGAGTTCTGGATGAAGGTCCTTAGGTTCCTGTTGATCTTATACAGTTCCAGACATTCCAGTATCCATGTGTGTGGCATTGAGTCGTAGGCTTTCTTGTAGTCAATCCAGGCAGTGCACAGGTTGGTCTGTCTCTTCTTACAGTCTCGGGCAACTGTTCTATCGACCAGTAGCTGGTGCTTGGCTCCTCTGGTGTTACTGCCAATTCCTTTTTGTGCCTCGCTCATGTATTGAGCCACATGCTTACTCATTTTTGCCACAATGATGCCTGACAGGGCCTTCCATGTTGTGCAGAGACAGGTAATTGGCCGGTAGTTGGATGGGATGGGCCCTTTCTGGGAGTCCTTCATGATTAGGACTGTCCTGCCTTGGGTTAGCCATTCTGGGTGGGTTCCATCCCTCAGCAGCTGGTTCATCTGTGCTGCTAGGCGTTCATGGAGTGCAGTTAGCTTCTTCAGCCAGTACGTATGGATCATATCAGGGCCTGGTGCTGTCCAGCTCTTCATCTTTGACACTCTTTCTTGGACGTCTGCCATTGAGATGGTTACTGGTTCTTGTTCTGGGAGGTTGCTGTGGTCAGCTCTTAGGTCCACTAACCATTGGGCATCGGTGTTGTGTGATGCCTTTCTTTCCCATATGTCTTTCCAGTATTTTTCCACCTCAGCTCTTGGTGGGTCTGACCGGTTGTTGTTCCCCTGCCACTGAGAGTACACCTTGGCTGGTTCAGTGGAGAACAGCTTGTTTATTCTCCTGGCCTCTCCCTCCTTGGTGTATCTCTTCAACCGGGTGGCCAGAGCTGTTAGTCGCTGTTTGGCAGTTTCGAGTGCCTCTGGTATGGAGAGTGAGTTGTACTTCCTGGGTGCCCCTTTATTCACCATGTTCCCTTTCTGTAGTTCAGCTAGCTGTCCACTAACCATTGGGCATCGGTGTTGTGTAATGCCTTTCTTTCCCATATGTCTTTCCAGTATTTTTTACTGGATACTGTTTGTTATGTCCCGAGCCCACCTTGTGTCCAATGATCTCCATGATTACTGTTGCTGTACTGTGTATCAGCTTGTTGGTCTCAGTGATGGTTCTTGTGGAGACTGTCTTCAGAGCAGATCTTCTGAAGGTACTTGGCAACTCAGCTTCGGTATTCATCGGGGGCTCCAGGTTTCCAGTTGGGTCACGATCTTCCTTCTCAGGTCAGCAGCTCTTGTGTTGAGGCTGTTAGCTGTTGGGGCTTGGTACCCAATCTCTGGTTGTGGGGATGATGACATGCCGTAGCATCGTTGTTGTATTTCATTAATCTCTAGTTGTGATAGTAGATTTCGATTACGGATGTTGGAACACTGGGCTAATAGCTGTTTCTTTGTTAGCCTTGATTGTGGGTTTCGAAGTATCCAATGGTCCCACATTCGCTGCATGTATCCCCTCTCTCTGGGATTGCTTGTATAGTAGCATTCCAGCAAATCTGTATTTTCTGTCCTCGTCCATCAATGTCTTGTTCCAGTAGCCCATTTCTCATCAGTTTGCCCTGGTTCCCTAGCAACTGACGCAGACCTTATTGACCCGGGCGATGTCTGAGCCGGTATGACTCTATCAGTTATGTCTTCACTCATTCCTGAGGTAGGCTGATATATCATGAGGGGTTTTTGCCTAAGGACCCTTACTGGATGATGTTTTGCCCCGACCGGGATTCGAACCCCGATCTCCTGCGTCGTAGTCAGTGAGCATTACCACTGTACTACCCACTGTACCCTAACCCTAACCCAGCTTTTCACGTGAATACCGACCTCTAGAGGCAGAACTGCTTGGCTCTCTCTCACAGTTCCTGGAGAGTGAGCGAGTGGTAAGTTCTATCTAAACAGCACTTCAAACGTAATTAAATATTCATGCTCGTGTTAACATTCTAAATCAACACTCATTGATGTAGATTGTGTCTGAACACTTGTAGTCATTGTATGTTATATTATTTTTAATGTCAATTTGAGCATGTTATGTCGGAGTTTACAGAGCACACGTGTGTACAGCTAATTCGTTATCTCTCCCCACACTAGCTTTCTTTTGTGCATGCAAGCCTGCGCTGCCCTGCTGACCTCCTGTGTTATTTTGTGCATCCCAGGTACATAAGCAATTCCTTGTTAGGCTCTTTTCTGTTTTATTTGATTTTATTCATATGCTCTCTCTCACAGTTCCTGGAGAGTGAGCGAGTGCTTTCTTTTGTGCATGCAAGCCTGTGCTGCCCTGCTGACCTCCCGTGTTATTTTGTGCATCCCAGGGTAAATAAAGTTTGCTGCACTGTCCCACGTCTCCTCGTCCTTCAAGCACTTCACAATGCAGATATTATGAGGGGTTACATTAGCAATGAGAAAAGAAGCTGAAGAGGGAAAGTGTAAAATGTAGGGAAAAAACAGAGCCGGATATCTCTACCTCAGCAGGACACACTCCACCTGGTTCCTGACCCTGATGACACAGCCTGCATGAGCATCTGCATCTGTGCGTGTGAGCAAATCAGTTTTCCTGGCAGCCATGAGAAAGGTCACTTCAAGTCAGCTGTAGACTGGTTATGGCTCGGCCCTGCACTTCAGGATTGGGTTCAGCACTGCTTCCATCAGAGACATGTATTAGGGATTTTAAACAACAATATCCTGTCACAATGGTGTCATTTTCATAAACAAGAGAAGAATTGCTTTATGGATGAGAAAATAAGCTCAGGATCTTAATAATATCAAAGTGTGTGTGTGTGTGTGTGTGTGCGCGTGTGTGTGTAGTTAGCTTTCAGAGAAGTAATGAATCCCAGTTCATATTGTGTCTCAATAGCTGGGTTTCCATTGCAGTTTTACTCACAAACAGAAGCGATATTTTAAAAGTTTCCATAAAGCACAATTGAGAATTGGTCCATGTTTCCATTAAGGGATTAGTTAGGTTCTCTCCTCTTGTGATACAGTGGTGCTTGAAAGTTTGTGAACCCTTTAGAATTTTCTATATTTCTGCATAAATATGACCAAAACCAACATCAGATTTTCACACAAGTCCTAAAAGTAGATAAAGAGAACCCAGTTAAACAAATGAGACAAAAGTATTATACAGTACATGGTCATTTATTTATTGAAGAAAATGATCCAATATTACATATCTGTGAGTGGCAAAAGTATGTGAACCTTTGCTTTCAGTATCTGGTGTGACCCCCTTGTGCAGCAATAACTGCAACTAAACATTTCCGTTAACTGTTGATCAGTCCTGCACACTGGCTTGGAGGAATTTTAGCCCATTCCTCCGTACAGAACAGCTTCAACTCTGGGATGTTGGTGGGTTTCCTCACATGAACTGCTCGCTTCAGGTCCTTCCACAACATTTCCATTGGATTGAGGTCAGGACTTTGACTTGGCCATTCCAAAACATTAACTTTATTCTTCTTTAACCATTCTTTGGTAGAACAACTTGTGTGCTTAGGGTCATTGTCTTGCTGCATGATCCACCTTCTCTTGAGATTCTGTTCATAGACAGATGTCCTGACATTTTCCTTTAGAGTTTGCTGGTATAATTCAAAATTCATTATTCCATCAATGATGGCAAGCCATCCTGGCCCAGATACAGCAAAACAGGCTCAAACCATGATACTACCACCACCATGTTTCACAGATGGGATAAGGTTCTTAGGAAAACACTGCATTCCAGCATTTCTCCCAACATAACGCTTCTCATTTAAACCAAAAAGTTCTATTTTGGTCTCATCTGTCCACAAAACATTTTTCCAATAGCCTTCTGGCTTGTCCACATGATCTTTAGCAAACTGCAGATGAGCACCAATGTTCTTTTTGGAGAGCAGTGGCTTTCTCCTTGCAACCCTGCCATGCACACCATTGTTGTTCAGCATTCTCCTGATGGTGAACTCATGAGCATTAACGTTAGTCAATGTGAGAGAGGCCTTCAGTTGCTTAGAAGTTACCCTGGGGTCCTTCTAACACCTTCAAATTAACTGCTAATCCTAGAGGTTCACATACTTTTGCCACTCACAGATATGTAATATTGGATCATTTTCCTCAATAAATAAATGACCAAGTATAATATTTTTGTCTCATTTGTTTAACTGGGTTCTCTTTATCTACTTTTAGGACTTGTGTGAAAACCTGATGATGTTTTAGGTCATATTTATGCAGAAATATAGAAAATTCTAAAGGGTTTACAAACTTTCAAGCACCACTGTATCTCTTACTATGCGTTCATACCAAATGTGGTGAGAGCATCAAAACAACAAGAAGATGTTCATTTTCTCCATGAGCCAGCATCTCTCAGTGGTGAGCATGACTGTTGGTGGCACGTCTTGGGCATTGGGAGCATCAGAATAAAGTTGAAGTCCAGGCAACTTGATGGTAATTAGCTATGACAAGGTTCAGCAGCAACCAATCAGAATTTAAAAGCGATCTGCTCTATAGAGTATGAGAGAACACAGTCGTGTAAATTTTGGTTATGTTGAAACCATTCCTCAGTAAATGGATGAGAAATTATTAATTGCGGTGGTGGCGGGTTTCCCCATTATTGAAGTTTGCATACAGGAACATAAATAAATAAAATAAAAGTGCATGTTGAAATTTGACTTAGCAACAACACAAATGGCTTTGAATTATTTTTATTGTTAGTTTATTTTCTTCCTAAACTTGTAATCATAATTGTTCATTATTTTCCTTCATCGATCAGTTTATCATCATTACATTTAAAAGATTTCATGAGGTTAACTAATCCCCTACTTGTGGTCTGTCAGCTCACTGATACCAGTTGATGTGTGTTCACTTTAAATAAAGTCCCCAAGATGAAGCATTCTGACCAAACTTGTAGCTGCCCGTCACAGTGCCCATGAAAAGCAACAGTGAAGGTCTATCACTGGTTCAACAACGATCCAGGTACATAATTAATTAATATTCCATGGTCTCTGCCTCAGTCACAGATTAGATTAGATTAGATTAAACTTTATTGTCATTACTCAGTATAAATACAGGGTAACGAAATGCAGTTAGCATCTAATCAGAAGTGCAAATAGCAGAAATGCAGTATAATACAAATAAATACAGTATGTGCAGATAAGCAATATGTATAGATGAATGCAGCTATGTACAGCTAGTGCAAATGAGACGGTTATAGTGAGTAGAGAATGTACAGATAAATAATTAAATAGGATGTTCAATAGTTCTGTGCAGTATATGTACAGTAGTTAAGGGAGAAGTAACTACAGGTAGGGCTATAAAAAAGGGTGGTTATAATTATAATTATCCTTAAAGCTATATACAGAAGTAGCTAACTTGCTTTGCAGATGTCTTGTGAATATAAAAGAATAAGAGTTGAATAGGCATACAGAATATACACATATACATCTGTGCAGTATATGTACAAAAGTTATGGGAGAAGTATGTACAGGTAGGGCTATAAAAAGGGGTGGTTATAATTATCCTTAAGGCTATATACTGAAGAACTAACTTGCAATACAGATGTCTAGTGAATATACAAACAATAAAAGTTAAATAGGCATTCAGAATATACGCACACACACACATACATACATACATACATACATACATACATACATACATACATACATACATATATTCACCTATACATGCACACCTAAACTCAAGTGTGGATGTAAGCATATACATATATACACACATATGCAAGACTGGCTGTGTAAATAGATCCAACAGTAGAGAATATGTACAGCTATGGAACCAGATGTGCAGTTATCAAGTGCAACAAGAGTCAATACAGGTAGAAGGAGGGTGTGGGATCACCTGCTGGCAGAGTTCAGTAGGGTGACGGCTGTGGGGAAGAAGCTGTTCCTGTATCTGCTTGTTTTGGTCTGCAGACTCCTGAATCGCCTCCTGGATGGGAGGAGCTGAAAGAGTCTGTTGGCTGGGTGGGAAGAGTCTCTGAGGATGCTATGTGCCCGGCGCACGCATCTCTTCTTGTAGACTCCCTCAATGTCCGGAAGTGGAGCACCTATAATGCGTTGGGCAGTTTTCACCACCCTCTGGAGTGCTTTGCGGTCAGCAGCAGAGCAGTTTCCATACCACACTGTAACACAGTTAGTCAGGATACTCTCTACTGCACAGCGGTAGAAGTTGCCCAGGATGACAGCAGACAGGTGGTTTCTCTTCAGTGTTCTTAGGAAGAAGAGACGCTGATGAGCCTTCTTGATGAGGTGGGAGGTGTTGGTAGACCAGGTCAGGTTCTCTGAGATGTGGGTCCCCAGGAATTTGAAGCTGGAGACACGTTCCACCTCCATGCCATTGATGTGGAGGGGGGTGTGGGTGCCTCCCATCTCCTTCCTAAAGTCCACGATGAGTTCTTTTGTTTTGCTGGTGTTAAGGAGCAGGTTGTTGTCCGCACACCAAGCAGCAAGGTGTTTAACCTCTGACCTGTATGCCGACTCGTCGTTGTTGCTGATTAGTCCAATCACTGTGGTGTCATCTGCAAACTTTATGATGGAGTTGGATCCATACATAGGTCTGCAGTCGTGGGTGAAAAGAGAGTAGATGAAGGGGCTCAACACACATCCTTGCGGAGTTCCTGTGCTGAGTGTGAGGGTGGAAGATGTGATGTGGTCTGACCTAACGTGCTGTGGTCTGTTGGTCAGAAAGTCCATGATCCAGTTGCAGAGGGAGGTGCTGATTCCAAGGTCTGTGAGTTTTGTGATTAGCTTGGCGGGGATGACAGTGTTGAATGCTGAGCTGAAGTCCACAAACAGCATTCTTGCATAAGTGTTTTTATTGTCCAGATGTGAGAGTACACAGTGCAGCGCTGTGGAGACTGCATCCTCTGTACTCCTGTTACTGCGGTAGGCGTATTGGTGTGGGTCGAGTGTGGGGGGCAGACAGTCTTTGAGGTGTGCCAGGACCAGTCGTTCGAAGCACTTCATCACTATAGGAGTAAGTGCCACTGGGCGGTAGTCATTTAGGCACTTTGGGGAGGAGTGTTTTGGCACTGGCACAATGGATGTTGATTTAAAGCACGCTGGTACTACTGCTTGGGCCAGGGACAGGTTGAAGATGTCCGTGAATACTCCTGAAAGCTGCTCAGCACAAGCTCTGAGCACACGTCCTGGAATACCATCAGGGCCCGCAGCCTTGCGTGCGTTGATGCGACTCAGTGTATTTTGGACGTCTGTGTGTGAGAGAATGAGCAGCTGAGGGTTAACAGAGGGTGTGATCTTTATGGCCTTTTCTTTGTTGTCCTTATCGAAACGGGCATAGAAGTCATTGAGCTCGTTTAGGAAGGACACATCTATGGTGGCAGATGAGGTGTTGCTGTTCTTGTAATCCGTGATGGCCTGGATGCCCTCCCACATGCGCCGGGGGTCGTTGTTCGCAAAGTGTTCCTCCACCTTGAGCTTGTATTCGTGCTTGGCCTTCTTGATGCCCATCTTCAGTTCTGCTCTGGATGTACTGTAGGCGAGTGCATCTCCCGATCTGAATGCATTGTTACGTGCTTTCAGCAGGAGCCGCACTTCCCTGTTCATCCAAGGCTTCTGATTGGGGTATGTGGTGATCTGTTTTTCTGTGGTAACACTGTCAATAGTGGTGTTGATATGCTCTACTACTGCGTAAGTGTAAGAGTTAATGTCTATCTGGGGGCCACAGGTAGCCTGGGAGGCAAACACACTCCAATCTGTGTCGTTAAACCTGTCCTGGAGTACTAAGGCTACGTTTACATTACATCGAATCAGCGGATCATCAGATTAACGTTCTTAAAACGATTCGCGTATACACTAAAACCGTTAGCCGTGCACACAGCAACGCCAATACACGGATACGCTAATCACATGACTTTAGACGGCACGTAACATGATCCCAGTGCATTTCAGACGGCGCATAACATGATCCCAGTGCATTTCAGACGGTGCGTAACATGATCCCAGTGCATTTCAGACGGTGCGTAACATGATCCCAGTGCATTTAGGGCATGCGCAAGGCTCACCACTTGCAAGTAGAAGGATGGCAAGCCTAAATACCTTTTTTTCATGGACGGACGACGAGGTCCAATTGTTACTAAACGTAACATTGGATTATAAAACAATGGTGTCGGGTCAGGGTGTGGACTGGGAAAGTGTCCAAGCAAAATATGGGGACATACGGGGCCGTTTTTTGGACCACTACCCCTCGCCAGAGGATGCCCGCGCAAGTGGGAAAGACTTCCCTCACGCGAAGGAGGAGATCTCAAAAGGTAAACATTTGAAATATGTCTTTGTTTAAAATTGAAGTAAATATGAAATGTTGTTGTAAAAAATGAAGTATGCCAGTCTGTTATCGGCGGTACTGGTATTACAATGACGCCTTTTTTACACCGTGTATGGCCTTCGTGTTTATGCTAGAAGGATCACGTGTTCGGTACACTCTTCACCTCGCAGAACGGCAATGTTGTCGTGCTACGTGCTATGGTACATAGCTGTTCATTGTTTACGCTGTTGTCCTTCAAAAAATAAATGAGAAGTCCTCAAATCATTGTTAATGCTGTAGTGATTAAATATAGCTGCTCTATTGTAGTGATGTGTCAGTCGCGAACGATCCGGTTCAAAGAGCCGGCTCTTTGAAGTGAACGACGGGAGCCGGCTCTTCGGTGGGAGCCGAGTTGGGGAGCCGAATTAGTTTTCATCCTTAACTAGTTAATTGCAGCAATTAAATCAAAAATAAAATCTCGGGAGCCGTTTGGGAGCCGAAAGAGCCAGCTCCTTATAGTAAGAAGAGCCAAAAGAGCCGGCTCCCGAAAAAAAGCCGAAATTCCCATCACTACTCTATTGTATATGCGATTGCTTGAGGAGTTTAACCAGAGACGGTGAAAAGGCAGAGCATTTCGTTTATAAGCTACTAAACGGAGTCTAGTGACCTCCAGTGGATATTTTTAAATAGTAGTCCAAAGAGAAGATTCTGCAAAATGAATTTTTTAATCCATATAGGTGTTAACGTAGTCAAATGGGTAAAAATAAATCCATTTGCAAAATCTCCCCTTTGGACGGCGTTTTCAAATATATCTGGTTGAGCGCGCCAAAACTCCGTAGATGATATGTGTAAGCGAAATGCCCAAATGTACAGTCCCCTCCAAAAGAACAACTAGGCAAATTCTCTTGTTTTTGTCGTTCACTGAAGACATTTGGGTTCAAGACCAAAAGAAGATAATGAGACAGTAGTTCAGAATGTCAGCTTTTATTTCCTGGTATTTACATCTAGATATGTTAACCAATCTTGGACTTAATCACTGTTTGTATTACACTGCAGCATTTTAGGTGAGCAAAAGTATTGGGTTATGGGTGTTTCATGTTGACCAGTTGTTGAGTGTAAGGTTGATTTTTCAAATTTAAAATAGTCTGCATGACTTTCCTACTTTTTGGCCTTCTTTAATGTCATGTTTTTTTATCCTCTGACAAGAGATGCAGAGTCGTTATGGGTTTAAACCCAGGCCAAAAGGTTGGTAAGTCATGCAGACTACTTAATATTTCAAAAATCAACCTTAAACTCAACATAACTGGTCAACATGAAACACCCATTACACATGTTCCAACACTTTTGCTCACCTAAAAAAATGCTGTAGTGTAATACAATCTGTGCAGAATTATTCACTCAGAACATTTTATTATATTTCAGATGTTGATGTTTTGTGTCTTGTCCTGTATTCTCAGCTCAAGTGACATCGAAGCTTAAGGCCATACGCGCGAAGTACAGACGGGCTGTGGATGCTGGGCGGAGGAGTGGTTGCGGCCGAGTGGTTCTCCTCTTCTTTGAATTGTGTGAGGCCATTTGGGGGGGATCGGCTGGCACCTGCTCCCTTCCTGGAGGAATAGAGACAGCAGACCTTCGTGCGGACTGACCTTCTGAGGCAACAAGCTCCACATCAAGCTCCACGACAGAAGGTGGCGCTGACTGTGACGAGGATGAGGATGAGGTGGGTAGCCAGGTGCTGAGTGGGCAGAAGGTTGCGAGGCGTCGCACTCAACTGGCCACAATGATGGAGTCGCACCGCACAGACCGGCTGAAGAGGAAGATATCGCCACTTGTCATTGCTCAGGAGGAACTGGAGCTAAAGCGTCGATTGTTCCAACGGCTGGAGGAGACTGACCATGAGTTTGTTGGCGCCATGAACCGCATGGCCACATCAGTTGAAATGCTGGTGCAGCACATGGTCAGTGGCTCCAGCCACAGGAGGCTTCATTCACCACAGCACAGCACACCACACCATGCCTCCTTACATTACAGCACACCACGCCACGGAACCTCATACTACAGTGACACACAGGACGGCATGCCATATCCCAGTTATGGGCATCTGTAAATTTTGTTAATTTTATTAATTTTAATATATATAACTGTGGGGCGGCACGGTGGTGTAGTGGTTAGCGCTGTCGCCTCACAGCAAGAAGGTCCTGGGTTCGAGCCCCGGGGCCGGCGAGGGCCTTTCTGTGTGGAGTTTGCATGTTCTCCCGGTGTCCACGTGGGTTTCCTCCGGGTGCTCCGGTTTCCCCCACAGTCCAAAGACATGCAGGTTAGGTTAACTGGTGACTCTAAATTGACCGTGAATGTGAGTGTGAATGGTTGTCTGTGTCTATGTGTCAGCCCTGTGATGACCTGGCGACTTGTCCAGGGTGTACCCCGCCTTTCGCCCGTAGTCAGCTGGGATAGGCTCCAGCTTGCCTGCGACCCTGTAGAAGGATAAAGCGGCTAGAGATAATGAGATGATGAATGAGATATATAACTGTTAATTTTATTGAGTGAAAACCATGTACCACTTATACCATTTTACTGCATCTTTATACCCATGTTTATTTTGTTTTTACTTTTTTTGCACCTTTTAAGACGTGTTGTACTCGTGTGGGCATTTTTTCCGCCTTGTATCATCTTTTTTTCATTTAAGGGCGTTTCTTCAACTAGGGGCACTTTTACCATTGTGAAGTTGATGAAAAAAAACTTTTTCAAAATTTACCTAATTCAGTATCATACATTTAAATAACATACCTAGTTTTAAGATATGTAAGAGTTCAAACTTAGATTACAAGACAAATTGTTATTTTTGACATTTTATCTGACCCGCAGTGAAGAAACGTCATTTCCACCACATCTCAATCTACAACTGTAAAGTAAAAGTAGAATAAATTACACCATTTAATAATTGTTTAGGATCATGTTTGTAAGTAACTTTACCCATTTGTCCATGATATAAAACAACCATGCATTTTTAAATGAAATAAATTAACTGTCCTATGGACCAAATGCTGTATTGAACACCTGTCACAGTGGGAAACTTAATGTTGGTTTGGGTAGGACCTTGTTAGAAAATAAATAGCATTATTTTTTATGTTAAATAACACAAGATCTCAGAAACTGTGCATATAGTTTTAATGTGTGATGAGAACTGTTTGAATATTTTCAAAAAATATGTGTGGTGATGGAAATGACATGTGGTGGTGGAAATGACCAGGTGTTGTGGAAATGACAATGAATTGACATAAAAGTATATTTATTAGAAAAATTATAAAACTCATTTCACAGTTCACAAAATAATTAAAACACACCTGTTTTTAGTTTAGTGCCAAGCCAATATCTGAATTTCATCAAACAGTTTGGCTTGATGTCTCAAACATGAATGAGTACAGTTCATAGGCTGCAAATAACTCATTAAACCTATGGCTTAAGGCAGAAATATTAAAAAGTGGATTCTGAAAATTTCTAATTGGTCTCTTAAATGAACACTCTGTACTTGAAACTGTAACTAACTCCTGAAATTGTATGATTTGTATCATGGAACATCATGGAACTGCCTACTAATAGAAAGATGACCTAACAGAGGGTCTTAAAAACAGGGTATCAACGCCCACAATGCTGAACCTGAAGGGGGCTTAGATGGGTGTAACAGTCTAGGCCTATAAGTGTGTGTGTGAGAGTGTATGAGAGAGAGAGAGTGAGCGTATGAGAGAGAGTGTATGAGAGAGAGTGTGTATGAGAGAGTGAGTGAGTGTACTGTATGAAAGAGAGAGTGACTGAGTGTATGAGAGAGAGAGAGTATATGAGAGAGTATACTGTCTTTTCCACCACAGAGAGCAGTGTGGTGGAAATGACAGTGGTGGAAATGACATTTCTACACTTTTTTGTGAAAAAATGGAAGATGGCTTCACTGATTAGCTTTGAATTAATACTTAGCATTTCATGTATGCAAGATACTCTTATTTAACTTAAAATTTTCATCTCTTTAAAAACACCCATGACAGTACAGCATGTTTGGAAATGACGTACAATAAATGTATTTACTGATCAAGCAATATTTACCTTGATTTTTCTTCAGTAGTTTTTAATGAAAATTAAAATGCCCTCCATGTTCGACATGTGCTCTGATGTCAGTGTAGATTTCCATGGTAACCACACAAACAATCTTTCTCACAAACTTTTTAAAAGGACATTACAGTGTTGTGGTGGAAATGATGCCAATACTGTGCGACAGGTATATTTTGTATAAAAAAATATATTAATGATGGACTCAAATGAAATATTATATGACATTGTATTTATGTGACTATTATTTAATACAGGTACATTAATAATTACCAGCTAAGTCATATTCTTAAACTTTATTTTCAGTCTTTTAGTTTAAAAGTCTGGGTGTGCGACAAGGAGAAAACAGTGATTTTGACACCTTCCAGGAGGTTGAAAAGTATGAAAAAATCATAATAGAAAGCTAGTAATTTTTTTTAAGTGGGTTTCATTGGTAGTGTGACAAAGAAAGTGGAATTTGTCCAAAATTGTAAGTATTTTTTAAAATATGACCAAATAACATAAAAGTACCCGTAGTCTAAGAATCACCCTTAAGCGTATAAAAGTATGAATATAATGCTTTGCCTTGTCATTCTTAATGTTGTTCATGGTAAGATGCAAATGCTGCCCATTGTGTAGTTATGATTTATCACAGAGGATTTGCAAGGGTCCGCACACCTCAAGAGTCTTTGTTTGCAGGTGCAGCTTTTCACAGTTTCATAGCTTTCAGTGCAGAGGAAGAGCGCAACACTGCTGCTTTACGTATCACCACTTTATTTTTTAGCTTGCTGACGTTTCGGCGTCAAGCCTCTGATGAAGGCTTGACGCCGAAACGTCAGCAAGCTAAAAAATAAAGTGGTGATACGTGAAGCAGCAGTGTTGCGCTCTTCCTCTGCACTAAAAGCTATATCACAGAGAATTGACATTGGGCTAAATGACAATGTAACATGTATGATTGGGGTTACTCAGATATTACTGAAAGCAGTTTGATATGGTGTCTTCACTACAACCTTCTAGAAAGTTAACACGTGTGCCTAGTACACACATTTTGTGCAGGTGTTAATATTAGTGTAACTTCATTTATGGTTATTCACATTGACACCACTCAAAGTAAGTACTCACCAACATGTTGAAGGCTGCTGAATATATTGACAGGACAAAGAGATGTTAAAGAGTAGTTTATTAAATGTCAATAACTAATGAACACAACTAATGAACTATGAGTGGTAACTAGTGATGAGTGATAACTAATGAACATAACTAATGAACACAAGAGTGTATGATATGGAATGACAGTTTGAACACACACAAAAAATCAAAATCGTGCAGAGTTCTCCGACCATCGATGACAACTAACCAAGCCTATCATGAATGGAACCTTGAAATGGTACTCAAGGATCCAAAAACATCGTGACAACACGCCTCACACGCCTTCCTTCAGCTTCGTGTGTTTTGTCCGCTGCAGCTGGTGGCTGAAACTCTTGGTCATATTGCGTAGCAGCAGTCACACTACTCTCTGGCAGAGGTTCCTTCTGCAGTTCACAACAGTTATGCAGTACAAAGCAAGCATATATCACACAGTAAAGGTCATCCAGGTTTATATCCATAGGCCTCCTCAGAGCTGCAAACCGTGCCTTCAGGCACCCAAATGCATATTCTATCACCATACGTGCCTTGCACAGCGTTAGTCCATAATACTGTTCTTGAGGAGTGGCTCCGCCATTGGGGTATTCCTTCATTAGGAAAGGCAGCAGGGGATAAGCTGGATCACCAAGGATGAACGCAGGAACCGCATCCTCGCCCTCCACCAACTCTTTTGGGCAGGGTGGTATTGTCCCATCTCTCAGTTCACTGCACAACACAGAGTTCGCGAAGATGCGTGCGTCGTGGACACTGCCCAGCCATTTCACCAAGACGTCCATAAAACAGTAGTTGTAGTCGCACAGTGCTTGTACGTTCAGAGAATGTTTCCCCTTTCTGTTTACAAACCCTGTGGAATCAGTACTGGGTCATTTCACTTCGATGTGCGTGCAATCAATTGCCCCCAGGCATTATGGCATACCGTGACTGCTGTAGAAGTTGTCTACGAGCCGTTGTACCTCAGGTTCCGTCTTTGGTGTGGCGATGTACTCATGACCCAAGGTGGTGCATATTGCCTTACACACTTGACGAATGATGACAGAGACAGTTGACCGGGAAAGTCCAAAAGCATTGGCAGTTTTACGAAGTCACCCCTCATCGCACAAGTAGTACAAGGTGCATGCAACCCTGGTGAGAAGGTCGACGGGCCGTCTCATTCTCGTGGTTGTCCCTTCCAGCTGTAGACGTAGTCGCTCCGACAGGTGTATCAGTGCTGATCTGGACATTCGGAAGTTCTCATACCATTCTTCGGCGACAACAACTTGGTCCATGAAGTTGTCCCACCAAGTGCTGCTTCTTCCCGGTCTAACCCAAAACCGGCGCTCCATGTACGGCTTCCATTGCCGCAGTTGCAGGGTATTCACATCGCAGAAGGCTTGCAGAATCTCGCGCCTCCTCGCCAAGTACTTCTGGGCAAACTGTACTGCCAGCAGTAGGACAGAGAGCAGGTTCTGAAGATTCAGAATGCGAGCCTCATTGTCCATGTTGTTTTCCATGCTGTATTTCCGTCAACAAATAGCAGGAAGTGAAGTCCGCGAGTCGCGTCACATGACCCACGTGTGATGACCAACGCCAGCGAATCAGGAAGGTGGATGTCACAGTGACGTTGTCCAATGAGACGCCAGCTAGAGCTCAGCACAGCGTATCCGCGTATCTGAATGTTTACACAGCACCGGAGCTGACACGATCTGGATTGAATACGTGGACGCTGGCGGATTCCCGTTTCCAGGCATTTCCAGGCGGTTTAATGTAAACGGACAGTGCATCCGCGAAGAAAACGAGACAGATACAGTCTAATGTAAACGTAGCCTGAATCTACCCCCGCTGGCCATACCTTAATGGTCTTCACAGTTGGTTTCACACGTTTGATGAGTGGTGAATAGGTGGGGGTGAGGAACAAAGAGAGATGGTCAGACTGTCCAAGGTGGGGAAGGGGGGTAACCTTGTAGGCTCCAGGTGTGATAGACCAAAATTAATCTTGCACAAAAAGACTATACCACACTAAAAACACAGAAGGTAATATATATTTGTATGTGGGACAAGATTTAAAACAAGCCAACTTAATGTGTAGTTAGTAGGGAGGGTTTTTTTGTTGTCTTTTTTTAAGTGTCACTGCTACAAGACGCACCATCTATGTATTATGTCATGGTTCAACTAGGCCATTTTCATGTTGCTGTGGAGAAAACGCAAAGCAACAGTTAACGTCTAGTTTAACAAGGATCCAGGTTGATCAATTTTACTGAAGTGCATTGAAGAGAGAGATCAACAAAGATATGGTTGACTACGTTCGTGGTTCTAACCGCTCTACGTCAGTAACTGCCGACAGGAGTTAAAGACGAAGAAGAAGAAGAAGTAGAAGAAGAAGAAGGTACATAACGAAGATGGATACCATGGTTCTTGCCTCAATCACCAACTTGATAGACCAAATCACATGCAACACAAAAACACTGTCTCATGCTAAAAATACAGAAAGTAACAATGAGACTACTTTCTATATTCTGGTTGTAAAGGCTATACAATATTAAAAATACAGAAATAAGACATGTGTATTACAGGAATTGTCCAATGATATAAAATAAAATGAACAGCAGGTTGATCAGTATAAAAATGGGTGTCCGGTGATGGACAGGGTAAAGGACTGTATAAGGGGGACACTGGATCAGGTATACAGCAAGCTACACAGGCTGTCCGGTTAGAACAGGAATTAATGGATGTCCACTCACGAGAAACCGTGTAAACCGTGGTTTTACTAGAAAACAGAATAAAATACAAATACAACAAGACATGAGCAATAATATACACACAAGCAATAATGTAAATAATAACAATGATATAAATACAAATACACATCGCATTAAATATATATTAACGCAAATGAATAATAATTATATACAATGTAATACAAATGTAAAACACACAAATGAATACTATATAAGTAAAACAATGTAAAGCCCAATGAATGCTATTTACACCCCATAATAAATAACACAACACACTAGATACTGACTATATACACGATATGTACACAATATGTACAATGTGTACAACGTACACGGAGGATGAGGATAGCTGCCTACAGCAGCTATCATTACCAAGGTGCGTGGTGCAACTGCTTACAGCGAGTCACACCCGCATGAAGACACAGAGTGTGTCGGCTGAATGAAGGGGAGCGTGGCTCCTTTAAGCGCTGCCCCGCGCTGTATTGCGCATAGAAGGTTAGAATATGTGGCGCGATTATGAACTGTACATACCACCACTACACTCCCAACACGGCAATGGCTAATAATGAAATGTGCTCCCTTAACAAACCGTGGTCGAGAAAACAAGCGCTATCATTACATGGCTACTGAACAGAACAGAACAAACACGTAAGAAAATAGACAGACACAGGATGAGAGAAAAGGAGAAGAAATACTCGCTAGCCTTACCGCTACATGTAACAGTTACAGATAACGAGTACACACATAACACAGTAGCTACGCAACAATAAACAACTTACATTCAAGGACGCACGGAATGCTCACACGGCACAAATGATGGACGTTGGATCCTGACACGTCCGCGATAGAAAGACAGAAAGCAAGAAAGAAATGAAACCGAGAAAGAAAGAGAGAAACGGATCCAAATATTCACTGATGAGAAGCAGGTGTTGCATGGAGTCCCCGTCTGATGTGTGCTGTGTTTTCTTCGATGTTTGTGCGCATCTTATATAGTCCACGCAGCACAGTGTGATGGACAGTGGCGCCAGGGTGTCTGAAGTTGGCGTGTGATGGACAGTGGCGCCAGGGTGTCTGAAGTTGGCATGTTGTAACATGCCCTGACAACTAACGAGTTGGGAGCCACTATGTCTGACAAGGGTGCCTGTTTACTACTTTTAAAGGTCAAAATAATTAAGACCTGGCACCGCAATTCTGAACAGCCGCCCCCAACTTTGTGGAACAAAGTTGTGTCCATGATGTCAGGCAGAGGTGTCCTGAGGGAGTGAAGGGAGTCTCACCAGGCGTGAGACTGGGCGTGTGTAGGTCCGGTCCTTGACCTGCACCTGTGCAGTACGTACCCTGCCATCTGCTCCAGGGATGACAGCAGTGACCTTGCCCACAGGCCACAGGGCACGTGGGAGTTGAGGGTCGACAATCATCACGATGCTGTCAACGATGAGGTCCTCCCGGTCTCGTTGCCACTTGGAGCGGGTTTGAAGAGAGGGCAGGTAGTTCCTGATGAACTTAGCCCAGAATTGGTCCACAAGGGCCTGGCACTGTCTCCACCTGCGCCTGCTCAGGATGTCGGAGTCGGTGTAGACCACTTGTGGTATGGAGGGGTCGTGCCGCCCCATCAGCAGCATGTTTGGAGTGATGGGATCTGGATCTGCGATGTCTGACGAGGTGTAACCCAAGGGCTTGGAGTTGATGATGCCTTCCACCTCGATCAGCACTGTCCTCAACACCTCTCAGTGACTGTCTGTGCATCGAGTGTAGTGTGTAGGGCAGCTTTGATGGAACGGATCTCCCGTTCCCAGGAACCACCGAAGTGCGGAGCATGTGGAGGATTGCACTAGAAGTCAATCTGTTGACTGGCTAAGTGGGACTGTAGCTCTGGGCTGAGGGCTTTGAATGTCTCCTGCAGTTCAGACTGACCCCCTCTGAAATTGGTGCCTTGGTTGGAGAGCAGCTCATGTGGCTTCCCTCGGCGTGCGATGAAGCGCCGCAGGGCCATCAAGAAAGCATCAGTGTCCATGCTGGTGAGGAGGTCTAGATGCACTGCATGGATTGTCAGGCACTTGAAAACGATGCCCCACCGTTTCTCAGTGCGTCGGCCGATTTTGATGAGGTACGGCCCGAAACAATCCATTCCAGTGGAATAGAAGGCTGGCTTGTGCAAGCGCAGACTTGATGGTGGCAAGTCAGCCATTCTGGGGATCACTGGTGTGCCTCGCCACTTCTGACACTCTGGACAGCTGTGCTGATGTTTCTTGACAGCCGCTCTCCCACGCATGATCCAGTACCGCCGGCGCAGCTCAGCAAACACTCGCTCTGGTCCTGGGTGCGCCAGGTGGCTGTCGAAGTCTCGGATGATGAGCTGTGTGATGGGGTGCTGAGGGTCAAGCAGGATGGGGTGTAGAGTCTCCTCCTCAACCGTGTCACACCTGCGCAGACGACCTCCGACCCGGATCAGCTGTGTCTCAGCGTCGTACTCCGGGGACAATGTGAGGATCCTGCTGTCAGTGGAGACTGGCTTCCCCGCTGAGAGCAGGGTGAAGTCTTCGGGGAAGGAGTCACTCTGTGCCTTCCTGAGGAGTGCCATCTCCGCTTGCCTGTAGTCCTCAGCTGTGATGGCGGATGTGGCCGCCCCGTGACGCGCTCTGACTGTGGCCTCCAGCAGCTCTGGATATTGACTGAAGTTCCCTGCATCAGGCAACGCAGGGTCAGAGGTCACGGTGATGTGGCCGCAGAACTGGGACTTCCGCAGCTCGGTGGCGTCCTGCAGCAGCTCCACTGATGGTGACGGTGCACTGATGAACAGGCACGCTGGGGTGGAAGACCGATGCTTGACAGCCTTGGCGGGGCCTTGAAGTGTCCACCCAAGGCGTGTCTTCAGGGCAATGGGTCCACCTGGTGGGCCTATGTGCACAGGCTCGATGGGGATGAGGAGGTCTGGGTAGTCAGACCCAATGAGGAGCAGTGGACGGGCCTGAGTAAAGGAGTGAAGAGGCAGCCCTCTGAGGTGGCGGTAGGTCCTTTGGAGAGCCTCAACTGGGTGTGAATGAGGGGACAGTCCCAGTTCGGGTGATGTGAAGGCCCGCTGTATCTTGTACCGCTGCTGCGGTTGACTGAGGGATGATACAGAGAAGGACACTGACCTCCCCGGCACCATTCTGATGTCATGACGGATGGTGCGGAGGGCCAGATTCTCACTCTGTCCTTTGAGGCCAAGCTGCTGCGCTGCTTGGGGGAGGAGCATGGTGCGCTCTGACCCGTCATCGAGGATGGCGTAGGTCTCCATCTTCTTGCCCCCGTGATGAAGGAGCACCTTCACCATCTTCAGCAGCACACAACTACCTCTGCGTGCTGGGTCGAGGTAGTAGGTGGATGGCTGGCTGGGTGAAGACAGTGTCGCAGTCTCTGGCCTGCTTTGTGCATTCACCTCATGCAGTACCTCGAGGTGCAGGCGATTGCACTTCGGGCACCGTGCCTTGAGGTAGCACTGAGCTGCTTGATGGTCGCGTCCACACCTCCAGCACTTCTTCCCGGTCTTGATCCACTGGAGCCTTGGTTCCAGTGACATACTCTTGAACGCAGTGCACTGGTTGAAGTAGTGCTCCGTGCTGTTGCAGAAGGGGCAGTACTTCTTTGGAGGCTCCACCTTGGCGGGTGTACGTGGAGCTGACTTTGATGGCTGCTGAGCTGACTTGGCTGGGGGGTCTACCAGCAGGACCGTGGTGGAGCGTGTGGCTGCCGGCTGCTTGCCTCTGGTGCTCCGCTGCCACTCTGCTTGGCTCGCTGTTGCCTTTGGCGGGTCGTTGGTCTCGTCCAGCTGCACACCAACCTCGTGCTGTAACCATGCGGCGAAGTCCAAGAGTGTGGGGACAGGCACACGGTCTGGGTCGATGTACCGCCTGAAGGCAGTACGCAGCTCGTGAGGCAGCTTGGGCAGCAACCGAGACACATGCGAACCGCACCGTAGCTCAAGCTGTTCCTGGGTCCCCATCTTATCCAGCATCCCCACCAAGGACTGCACCTTCAGGGCGAAGTTCCTGAAGCCTCTCTGGTCACCGCTCCTGACAGGGGGCTCAGCCAGGACCTGGTTGATCTGCCTGAGTGCCAGTTTGCGGGGCTGCCCAAAGAGCTTCGTGAGGGCTGCCATCGTATCACTGTAGGGATAGCTGCTGTGGCAGTAAGCATCCGCTACCAGGACAGCATCCTCTAGCTTCAGGTGGTCCAGCAGGATCTGATATTTGAAGCGCTCTGTCGCGTCGGGTGGTAGGACGTTGTCGAGTGCCAGCTGCATCCTGTTGAACTGCCGTGGGTCGTCCTCGGTGAACGCTGGGATTCTCATCTTGGGCCCGCGGTAGGTCAGCTCCTGAGGGGGAAGAGATGTCAGTCGCTGTGGGACAGGTGACAGCCTGTGATGATCTGGTGCCACTGCCCTCTGACCGGCCGACACCGGTGATGACGTCCGCTGTCTCTGAGCAGACGAAGGGCGCCGTGGGCTGAATGGCGCTGAGTACTGTGGGGTGGCAGGAAAGGGTGAGGATGACGTGAATGAATGACCCCGTGGCAGATTCATGCTCCTCAGGTGCTCTGTCAGCTCTGCCGTCAGTAGTGTTGGCAGATGGGGAGCTCCTCCGTGTGGCGGTGTGGACGTCGCTGCCTCAGCTCCTGCGATGTGTGGCCGAGGTAGAGGTGACGACTGCTCTGCCACCGGGGCGCGGCGATGTCCACTGGTTGAGTCAGCAGGGCTGTATGTCCTGTCATGCTGCAGTGGTGATGATAAGACTGCTGGGGGGGTTCCAGGCGTGACGGCTGGAACCTGGATGTCCCTCGCTGGAGTGCGTGGAGGTGATGCATAGTGTTGTTGCAACAGGTACTGCACATCCCGCTGCAGCTGCCGATTGTCCTTCCGTATCTGCTGAAGGGCGAGGAGGATAGCTGCTGACGTGTCCAGGGGAGTCTGCCCAGCAGGGGGAGTGTGTGATGGCTCCCGGGGCCTGCTGTCTCCCACGTGGGAAGAATCATCCTGGGTGTGTGCGCCGTCCTGTGGCAGCCGTCGCTGAGCCTGGGTCACCACGTAGTCATCCAGGTGCCTGGGGTGGTGGTGCTCACGGCGAGGACGGGCACTGCCATCATGAGTGGACATCCTGACTGTGTAGAATGCTGTATCCGGCTCGAAGGACCATATAAAAATGGGTGTCCGGTGATGGACAGGGTAAAGGACTGTATAAGGGGGACACTGGATCAGGTATACAGCAAGCTACACAGGCTGTCCGGTTAGAACAGGAATTAATGGATGTCCACTCACGAGAAACCGTGTAAACCGTGGTTTTACTAGAAAACAGAATAAAATACAAATACAACAAGACATGAGCAATAATATACACACAAGCAATAATGTAAATAATAACAATGATATAAATACAAATACACATCGCATTAAATATATATTAACGCAAATGAATAATAATTATATACAATGTAATACAAATGTAAAACACACAAATGAATACTATATAAGTAAAACAATGTAAAGCCCAATGAATGCTATTTACACCCCATAATAAATAACACAACACACTAGATACTGACTATATACACGATATGTACACAATATGTACAATGTGTACAACGTACACGGAGGATGAGGATAGCTGCCTACAGCAGCTATCATTACCAAGGTGCGTGGTGCAACTGCTTACAGCGAGTCACACCCGCATGAAGACACAGAGTGTGTCGGCTGAATGAAGGGGAGCGTGGCTCCTTTAAGCGCTGCCCCGCGCTGTATTGCGCATAGAAGGTTAGAATATGTGGCGCGATTATGAACTGTACATACCACCACTACACTCCCAACACGGCAATGGCTAATAATGAAATGTGCTCCCTTAACAAACCGTGGTCGAGAAAACAAGCGCTATCATTACATGGCTACTGAACAGAACAGAACAAACACGTAAGAAAATAGACAGACACAGGATGAGAGAAAAGGAGAAGAAATACTCGCTAGCCTTACCGCTACATGTAACAGTTACAGATAACGAGTACACACATAACACAGTAGCTACGCAACAATAAACAACTTACATTCAAGGACGCACGGAATGCTCACACGGCACAAATGATGGACGTTGGATCCTGACACGTCCGCGATAGAAAGACAGAAAGCAAGAAAGAAATGAAACCGAGAAAGAAAGAGAGAAACGGATCCAAATATTCACTGATGAGAAGCAGGTGTTGCATGGAGTCCCCGTCTGATGTGTGCTGTGTTTTCTTCGATGTTTGTGCGCATCTTATATAGTCCACGCAGCACAGTGTGATGGACAGTGGCGCCAGGGTGTCTGAAGTTGGCGTGTGATGGACAGTGGCGCCAGGGTGTCTGAAGTTGGCATGTTGTAACATGCCCTGACAACTAACGAGTTGGGAGCCACTATGTCTGACAAGGGTGCCTGTTTACTACTTTTAAAGGTCAAAATAATTAAGACCTGGCACCGCAATTCTGAACAATCAGATCAAGCCCTTAAAGTGCATATCACAAGTAAATTCAGGAACAAGATCAATGTAATTCTCCTATTTTATATTAAACTTTGGTCAAATATCTGTCACATTTTGCACAATTTTTTACCTTGTGCAATACCAGAAAAAATCAGTTGAAATCAAGCCATTTGAGGTGAATTGGTCCGCCTCTGAAAAAACTTGGCATTTGGATTTCCCGGGAAACATTGATTTTCATGACGTCACGTGCGGGACGCCTCTTTCTGAATCCTACGTCAGGGCTGGTTTGTTTGAGAAAACGACCTGGTGGTTTTCTGCAAATTTCTTTAACGCTATCACATACAGATGTATCGTAGGAGGGTGTAGCAACACCAATCTTGATGGGATTAGTACTCATCATTTCCCACATTGTGCTCAGGTGACAATTCCACATTTCAATGCAAAATCGCTAGCTGCTAAACTTGGTCTACACAGGCTGTGCACTGAAACCGTGCAAAGCTCGCGCAGCCTGCTGGCGCTTCTGCAGCTGACATCACGAATCTGACTCCAGACTCCCTTGGGATTTTTCCAGATGCGTTTTGTTATTTTATTTTTTTTTCTGCTGTAGACAGATGGCCTTGTGCAAAATTACCCTTCTGAATGAGTGTGTAAAGGGACATTCTTTCATATAAAAAAAACAACAACACTGAATTTGGTACAGGATATGCACTTTAAAATGTGTAGCAGTGAACAATGCAATCAAGACAAACATGCAGAATATAGCCTCATGGTGACTGAAGTACACTGGCAAGACTCTTGCCTGTACACAGTAGCGGCATGTTGTTTTCACATATACGTGATCAATTAATGTTCCTGCTTCTGTAGTGGGCGTTGAAACTTGTTTTTCATAGCCTTTGGTTGTCATGTCATCTGTAAGGGAGTTAGATCTCAAAGCATCTTCACTGAACTCACACATGGCTGACAACACGTTAAGCAAACGTCCTACATGATATTTAAACAATGTTATAGGATAACTCTGAGGCCTGTAAATTACCACCAAAATAATGTTCACATCAATACATTGAAGCACTGAACACCGTAAATTTAGACCTGGAATCAGATAACTATTGAAAACAACCATTATCAAAAAGAAGTATACTTAAGTAAAGTTAAAATATATATTTTTGTGTGTATCAAGTATACTGATATCAATGTACTTGCAGTATACTTGTAAATAAACTAATCTAATACTTCTTGAGACTAAATTGGCCCAATTTAAGTTTATAAAAAAGTATACTTTAGGTCTAAGAGAAGTAAACTTTGAGTATACAGCTAGTATTTTTTATTTTGTACTGCAAGTATACCACAAGTAAATTTATATACAAATAGTTTACTAGTTCTATACTTGTAGTCCACTCTTTTGTTTACAAAAAGATACTTCATAGTATACTGGAAATATACTATGAGTTTACTTGTTTTATATTTCTAGTCCACTTTTTAGTTTACTAAAGTATACTTTGTAGTATACTGGAAATATCCTATTGGTTTACTTGTTACACACTTCATAGCATATTGGAAATATACTATTAGTGACTGGTTATATACATCTAGTCCACTTTTTAGTTTTGAAGTATACTGCAATTACCCTTCTAGGTACTGTATACTATTAGTTTTCTAGCCCGAACCCTTACCTCATGCACACTACCAGTAGACAACTTAAGTGTTTTGTACCTTAAGTTACAATGAAGTTATAAAGGTACCGTAAGAATTCACAAAATAACAACAGATACTTAGGATTAAGAACATATTCATTTTCTTTAAAAATCAAAATTTAAAGCAACATTGTATTAAACATGGCAATGACAACTGAAATTGACATCCAAGCTCTAAAGAAAAATAAATAAATAAATATGTAATTATCCCACTCAGGAGAGGGAAAAATCTTATATGGAACGACAAACATACCTACCATAAGAGTCAACAATGCTGTCTAACCCAGCAAAGAGCAGTGACAGAACTAGTGCAAAGACGGAAGAAATATTGCAAATGTCTGAACTATGAAATGTATAAACTACAAGTTCTCTGCCATTTCTCTCAGTCCACAACCATGCACAAATTCTCTACTATCTTTATAGTTTCTGTCCAGCTTAAATGTTGCAGTCGAAAGTCCTTCTCAGTGATGGAAATAAATATGTTTATGTGGTCTTCTTTGTAGCAGCTTGCTTTCTGTAGCTTTCATTGTTGCATTTTTTTCTTATGATGTGTCTCACATCTTGCATGCTGATGCCAGAGAACTTCACCAGAGCATGGCCTGTGAGTTAAGATACATTACACACAGAAACAAACAAAATATTAATTAAACATTTTTTCTATGACCCTAAATCCACCATCCACATTTTGATCTGGTTTGGACTAAACTTGGTGGAGGTGTTGTGGGTCACAAAAAGAAGAAATGATTTGATTTTGAGAAGAACCACTCAGAGGTCTAGGTCACAGTACAAGGTCAATGCCAGTACATAGAGAATATTTCAAATGGCCGTATCAGTAAACTGGTGAGAGATATGCATACGGTTAATATTAAACACTAATATTAACTTTTTTCTATTATTCAAGGATTTGGTTTTATAGCATTTCAGTGTCAAACATGCAGGGCACCAGTGTTGCACTGAGTGCCCCTTGTAGTTTCATACTAGATTTCAAATTGATGACAGCAAATCAAGTCAATCACATTTTACCTCCAACATGCAACATTGCAATCACTCTATATAAAAACTGCATAAGTTTTGTGTAGGAATTTATTTTAGAATAAAATTAACCTTGATTAATTTCACTCACCAAATTTAGCATCAAGTTTTTTGGGATCAAGTTGTGGCTTTGATTCCACATCTTTGTGTGCTCCTGACTGTCTCCCAGTCAAACTTGAGCAGGACAGTGGTTCCCTGCCATAGACGAGCACGGCAAAGTCCCTGATGTAGACTGATGAATTTGTAGTTCACAGCAAGTTAAGCTTTTGTCTCGGGACTCTGACATCAGAGCCTGACACAAGATACACCTGCAAAATAATTGAGTGATCAGTTAGTTTGCAATTGAGCATTATTGTATGACTTCTTATTCATATTTCCTGACCATTTCCCAAATCACATTCACCAAACGTGGTGGCCTCCCAGATTTCCCACCGAAACAATTAATGTGGGAGCACATCACCAATAAAAATAAAAAATTCTGCATCGAGTTTTTCCACACCTAGCCTAAAGTAGAGAAATGCAAGTAATTTCCATCCATCCATCCATCCATCCATCCATCATCTGTAGCCACTTATCCTGTTCTACAGGGTTGCAGGCAAGCTGGAGCCTATCCCAGCTGACTATGGGCAAGAGGTGGGGTACACCCTGGACAAGTCACCAGGTCATCACAGGGCTGGCACAGAGACAAACAACCATTCACACTCACATTCACACCTACGGTCAATTTAGAGCCACCAGTTAACCTAACCTGCATGTCTTTGGACTGTGGGGGAAACCGGAGCACCCGGAGGAAACCCACGCAGACATGGGGAGAACATGCAAACTCCACACAGAAAGGCCCTCGCTGGCCGCTGGGCTCAAACCCAGAACCTTCTTGCTGTGAGGCGACAGTGCTAACCACTACACCGCTGTGCTGCCCACAAGTAATTTCCAAGGATAAAAATATAAGATTATGCAAGGTTGTCAGACTGACCTTAGGAGCAGCCAAGACCAGTAGTGATGAGGCAGAGACAGGAGATGAAGCCAACCCCAATTTTGGGCATTTATTTACAATCTCTTACGTCGACCATTGCAGAGCATGACATCACAGCAGTCTCCACCAGGACCAACTATTACCACACCATGCCTTCTTCTTCAAGGTTTTCTGGCAGTTGGCAAACCAACTTAAAGGTGCATTCCCACCACCGACTGGGCTGGAGTGTGGAACAGGAGATATAAGGGAGGAAAAAACAAACCCACTTATAAGTAACTAGACTAGATGGAAATAGCTGCAATGATGTATTTGATCATTGATATATTTATACTAGTGATACAATGTCAATTGCACTAATAAGAGAGACCTTCTTATTTCAACTCTGACTTTCAAAGGCGGTTGGCCCACTTATTTGTCAACCGCCTTTGAAAGTCAGAGTTGAAAGAAGAAGGTCTCTCTCTGCCACCATCTGTGGGACTGTGGATGCTCTTCGTTGCCACTCTCAGACTCGCTGTGTACATCCTGTGATGAAGATGCCATCCCAAGCTATAAGCATTAGCGAACAGCAGTTTGGATTAGAAGAGTGAAGACAGTTACAAAACAGCAAACTGAACCTATCAATGAAAAAGGTTCTGTTAAAAAATTATGAGCAGCACATGGAAATACATGTATAATCACACTCTCAAATAATTCTGTTCAAGGCAAATGCTTACCTCTGTTGACTCTGTGGTGTAGGTCCTGGGTGTGATGTGATCCTGCAAAAAAACTGAATGACTTCAGCTGCCACTCCTGTCTGGGTGTCCTGTTCTGGGTCACCGATCCACTCTTTGTGCACTTCATCAGCTTGCCAACAGCCGTTCACTGATTTCGGAACCAAACCTCAATCTTGGCCACTGTAGAAGAAAAAACATAAAACAAATCTTTTCAATTACTACCAAAAGAAAATGCAAACAAAAAATGTCAGTGACCAAATAAAATACAAGGGAAACAATACCTTGCCATCACAGCCAAGCCTCTTGGCCAGTGCCTCCAGCTTCCACCTCTTGGAGGCCTTGGTGTAGAACTTGCTATCCAACTTGTCATAAAACTCCTTCCTCTCCTGGAACCACTCGACAAGGATGTTCTCTTCTGCTGGCTTGAAAGCATACTTCGCCGTCCATGCAGGGCTTGCCAGTGCTGCAATCATCATCAAAGTCTTCCTCCTCCTCCCCCTCTGCTGTTTCAGGCTAGGTTTCTTGAGGCTGCTCTTCAGGCTGTTCCCTCTCTGGAGATGCAATACACTTTGCTTTTGCTCGCTTCTTCTTGGGTCCCACGCCCTTTTAAACTTTAAACTGAAAATTCTCGAATAATTTTCCCAAAAATTATCAAATGTTCTTCTGCCGAAAAACAGGTGCAGAGTGCTGCAGACACACTGGCTTTTATACCCCACTCCTGGCTTGCATCACACACAAGTCATGAGTGATTGTCACGTGCTAATCACATGCCTCACATGTGCTTCACAAGTGCGGCCCAAACTTAGGGTGACCAGATTTCCCTAGTCTGAAATGGGGACACTTTTACGCGCGACCATGCTCGTGCACGCACACCTTTTTTTTTACGTAAACGTGACACTCAGAGAGGTGCTCTTATCATTTTGTAGACGCTCACATTTATCAACATCTCACATGAAATAAAACAAACAGGCATTTTGTTATCTAGTAGCATAGTGGTATACAGATCAGTTAAATTATGGTCAGACAACAGATTTTGTAATGGCTGAGAATAGGCCAGGCTATGTCCATAGGCCACATTTAAACTGATTTATTTCACCTGTTTGTGAGAACACCAAGAAGAATGCATATGCACATGTAGGCTATATCTCTAAAATTGTATGCACTATAGCATGAACTTAAAAAGTAGATACGTGACCTCAACATAGCCTAGGTCAGAATCAACCTTACTAACCATTCCCCACAACTGAATGAATAAAGCAAGATGTGTACAAAAGTGAACACTTTAATGGAAGGTGCAACAAGCTGTTCAACACAGCAATATGGCCAAACTGTCAGAATGGTATGTTAAACAGAAACAAAAAAGAGACAAGTGATTTGAGAATATACACTCAAACAAAACAGCAATAAAGGAGGAGAGGGGCGACAGCCTGAGGAAAGCCCCCACAGGAGCGCACAGCATTTGCAACATAGGCTACCCAACTCAGTACAGGAACAAAGCACAGGAACAAAGCTAAGGCGACTGTCAATCCACCCACCCTAAACAAAATGCATTAGCCTACGTATATTTACAAGAAGAGTTTTAATGTGATCCTGTATATCGGCGTTACCACCGTGGGCTACGGAGAAGGAACACTTACTGTGTGTGCAGTAGGCTTCGTGCACATTGTTGTGCACCTCTCGGAGGAAGGGGTAGATGCCCTGTAAATCTTTGGAAAAGGTACATTTTCTTTTCGGCATAATTGCTGCGGCGTTACTGCTGCTAGCTGCTAGACAAAGAACATTCGCGCCAGTTAATGTTTATTTTATTGTTGCATGGCAACACGTTCTGTTGTCTGGAATAATGTGGCTAAATAAACACCCATGCCACAGGGCCAGGGGGCAGTAACCAGGAAAGTTTGCGATTCCTGTCAATTCATCAAAATAGTAAATGCAGACATTTCTCCGCTAATGATTCCCACGCTCAGGGGCACCGCTAGAAATCTTGGGCCCTATGAAAGATTACAATTTAGGGCCCCCCCGGTAAAATTTTCAAGCTCAAGCAACTGAATTTCAAGTCTGTTTTTGGCTGGCACTTTACTTTACTATGCATGTGATCAGCTACCTATCAAGTTTAGGTGATACAATTATTTGGTATATGAACATTTTAAATGCAGAACTGTCAGAATTAGACTGAATAGACTGTTGCCTTAAAATGAAAATTCCATTATATATATATATATATATATATATATATATATATATATATATATACACACACACACACAATGGTGCTTGAAAGTTTGTGAACCCTTTAGAATTGTCTATATTTTTGCATTAATATGACCTAAAACATCATCAGATTTTCACACAAGTCCTAAAAGTAGATAAAGAGAACTGAATTAAACAAATGAGACAAAAATATTATATTTGGTCATTTATTTATTGAGGAAAATGGTCCAATATTACACATCTGTGAGTGGCAAAAGTATGTGAACCTCTAGGATTAGCAGTTAATTTGAAGGTGAAATTAGAGTCAAGTGTTTTCAATCAATGGGATGACAGTCAGGTGTGAGTGGGCACCCTGTTTTATTTAAAGAACAGGGATCTATCAAAGTCTGATCTTCACAACACATGTTTGTGGAAGTGTATCATGGCACGAATAAAGGAGATTTCTGAGGATCTCAGAAAAAGTGTTGATGATGCTCATCAGGCTGGAAAAGGTTAGAAAACCATCTCTAAAGAATTGGGACTCCACCAATCCACAGTCAGACAGATTGTGTACAAATGGAGGAAATTCAAGACCATTGTTACCCTCCCCAGGAGTGGTCGACCAACAAAGATCACTCCAAGAGCAAGGTGTGTAATAGTTGGTGAGGTCACAAAGGACCCCAGGGTAACTTCTAAGTGACTGAAGGCCTCGCTCACATTGGATAATGTTAATGTTCATGAGTCCACCATCAGGAAAACACTAAACAACAATGGTGTGCATGGCAGGGTTGCAAGGAGAAAGCCACTGCTCTCCAAAAAGAACATTACTGCTCGTCTGCAGTTTGCTAAAGATCACGTGGACAAGCCAGAAGGCTATTGGAAAAATGTTTTGTGGACGGATGAGACCAAAATAGAACTTTATAGTTTAAATGAGAAGCGTTACGTTTGGAGAAAGAAAAACATTCCATTCCAGCATAAGAACCTCATCCCATCTGTGAAACATGGTGGTGGTAGTATCATGGTTTGAGCCTGTTTTACTGCATCTGGGCCAGGACAGCTTGCCATCACTAATGGAACAATGAATTCTGAATTATACCAGAGAATTCTAAAGGAAAATGTCAGGACATCTGTCAATGAACTGAATCTCAAGAGAAGGTGGGTCATGCAGCAAGACAACGACCCTAAGCACACAAGTCATTCTACCAAAGAATGGTTAAAGAAGAATAAAGTTAATGTTTTGGAATGGCCAAGTCAAAGTCCTGACCTTAATCCAATCGAAATTTTGTGGAAGGACCTGAAGCGAGCAGTGCATGTGAGGAAACCCACCAACATCCCAGAGTTGAAGCTGTTCTGCATGGAGGAATGGGCTAAAATTCCTCCAAGCCAGTGTGCAGGACTGATCAACAGTTACTGCAAACGTTTAGTTGCAGTTATTGCTGCACAAGGGGGTCACACCAGATACTGAAAGCAAAGGTTCACATACTTTTGCCACTCACAGATATGTAATATTGGATCATTTTCCTCAATAAATAAATGACCAAGTATAATATTTTTGTCTCATTTGTTTAACTGGGTTCTCTTTATCTACTTTTAGGACTTGTGTGAAAATCTGATGATGTTTTAGGTCATATTTATGCAGAAATATAGAAAATTCTAAAGGGTTCACAAACTTTCAAGCACCACTGTATATATATATATATATATATATATATATATATATATATATATATATATATATATAATTTTTTTATTTTTTATTTTATGAGCAACTATTATTAGGCCACTCAGTAGCCTATGGAGTTCATTCAATCCAAATGTTTGTGTTGAGAGAAATTGCATGCATCACTGTATCAGTATGGATTTATAACATTCTGTATGCACATTATGGATACTCCAGAGCCCTCCAGCAAACATCATCAATAATCAGGATTACAAAATGTATTCCTTTGTTTCCTCCATTTATTGACTTATTGTATGTGATCAAATGTATGCCTTGATGAATAACTACACTAGTTTTTTGATACAATTACAGAGTGCACTGCAAGAAATCCAGTAAGTGTTTTTGGTTTCTTTTAGGCATCACACATTTATTAGAAAACACAGCAAATGTTCAAATATTCAAGTTAAATACTTGGCAACAGTATCAGTAAATCCACACATGAACAATAGCAATGATATCTACAGTATGACCACAGCTAATGTGCAAAATATTAAATTTAAATACTTAACAATATCAACAAATCCACACATGAACAATGGCAAAACATCTAGACTTAATTATCCAATAAAGATACCTATGAAAAAAGGTGATGGTTTTTTTCACACACAGTGTGATATCCGGACTTCATAATTCATCACACCTGCTCCTGCTTAGCAACTTCTAGAATGAACACCTCTGTTGCGCACATAGAAAAACTGCCAGCTGATCTAAGCTGCGCTAATAGCGGCGCTGTGCATACACGGAGCTACACATTTCACGTGTCCCACTCCCAGAATCAGACTGTACCATTAGTAAAAAGGGTGGAGGGGTGAAATGACAATATCATAAATAATTCAAGAAAAATGTTATAGCAAATCATAACCATGTATAATTTGCATATTTTAACAGATGAAATGAAATATTTTATTTCAAAAACTTACACAAGGCAATACTATTAAAATAATATTAATATCCCTCACAGGCCCCCCTGTCAGTGCCAGGCCCTTAGAATCGTCCTAACTTTCCCCCCCTAGCGGTGCCCCTGCCCACGCTGCTCAGTCGCAAACGTCGCGAGTGGCGAAAACCGGGACATATCCGTGTCCCAACAGACTTTTGTCGGGACTCGGGACACACAACCCCAAATCGAGACTGTCCCGGTAAAACCAGGACGTCTGGTCACCCTACCCAAACTCCTAGCGCAGGAAACTGGTTAAAATGCAAGTCTCACACACTCCACACTCACTGAACATGCACTGATCACATGCATCAGACGTACGCTTCCCATGGGCTAACGGCACAATTTTCCCCATGCCTCGAGGAAGTCATGTGTGCAACCTGTACTTGACAAGTACTTTGCCCGTACTCCTCCCCCAAACTTTCCCCCAGGTTCACCGCGACCCTGCGGCACGGCTGCGAGCTACCAAACTGTGCGGCCCGTGCATGTCCACAACACTTACGGCGGGTTGTGAGTGAGGCTTAAAGGATGACTACCATTTTAAAAAATTCTGTAAAAACCGATGCTGGCTTTTTGATTTTGTAAACAAGGAATGTCACACAGATGCAGAACTGGTTAAATGCATTTTGTTTCTAATTGGAACCGTTTGTCTTTTACAGATACCTCATTCTGTGAACCATCCTCACATCAAAGTGTATGCTGGGGCAACCTCTTAGTTTTTATAAGTATGGAGGCTACAAAGACATTGATTCATAATACATAGAAAATTCAACACATCACAGTAAAACTCATTTTGATGTTCAGATGAATCAATATTAAAATCCATAGCTAAGTTACATGACACTTTGTAAAGTATTCACAATATGGTTTTGCAGTAGTTGTTAATGACTCAACTGATAACTCATAAATTGTTTTTTATATCTTTGTTCACAGATATGTGAATGTGGCCATGTAAAGTGTGTGACATTTCATTATCTACCAGGTATGAGTTGTTAAAGCATTTTAGGTTGAAACATATCCATCATGGCTGCCAGTATCCATGTATATATCCAGATTGTCCATGTACATTCACAAGCTGGAAGAAACTTTTGAGTCACACATATCAAAAACACACAGGAAGTGAACAACAGCACATGTTCAGGTCAATATGTTCTTATATCAGTCAGACGTGTGGATGTGAGGAACTTTCAACTGAGAAGAAATACTTTATTCATGTAAATCAGCATCTTAAGCAGTATGAAGCTATAACTTGTATGTTTGAAGGATGTATGTTTCAGATGAACATACAGTATGTGGTACGTTTAACTCTCAAAAATAATAAACATAATCCCTACACTCAAAGATTTTAAGGCAGGTGATGTTAAACTCACTCCTCAGTCTAATGAATCTGGTAGCCCTGTAGGTGATAACCCCTTATCTTCTGCTGACAGATTTTGATGCTCTGTCAGATGCAGATAATGATGCTGATACATACATGTCAACCTATACGGAATGTCCGTATTTTATACGGATTTGATTTAATAAACGTAGTATACGGGCGTACAAATAAAGTTATACGGATTCTTTAAAAAAAAAAACTTCAATATTTATTTAGAGCTATAATCAATTCCCACAATGATAAAAGAGCACATAACATTTACAAACGTACTGTACACCACAGAAAGCACAGACAGCCAGTAAAGAGTCTTATGAAATCGTGCATTATCTCGTGGTAGCGAGACTTCGTTCCACTTCTGGTCATGCGCACACCGCATTGTGAGAATCCCGCCAACCGTGAAGTAACATTTTGTTTGAAAAGCGTATTTCCACCTGAGCGACTTTCAGTAGCGACTGAAAAGATTCTGAATGGGCACTCCGGCAAAGAAATTCAAAACACAATACAGCGGTAGGTTTCTCCCTGAATGGAAGGACCTTTTCAATGGCATAATCCAACCGGCAGCCTCCAAAAACGAAGAATACGCACACTGCACACTGTGTGTGCATGACATCAAAGTTGCAGCATCGGGAGTGTATGATGTGAAAGAACATTTCAAATCGAAACTACATCAGCGGAATGCAAGCCAAAGGCAAAATCAGCCACTGATGACAGTATTTGCGCGCTCAAAAACTGATATGCCAACAACTGGAAAAGACAGAAAACACAAGGTAGTGGGCATTTTAGTTCAAGTTAGGCAGTGCTCTGTTTATCCCACAGTAATGCTGACTGTGAGAGAGTTTTCTCCCAAGTCAGGAAGATACACACAGAGAGCAGAAAGAACCTGAATGCAGACACACTGACCTGGCCTACTGCAGTGTAAGATCAACACAGCTAGACACTTGCTGTGACATGCAGCCTAGTGAGGTATTGGTGCAGAGTGCTAAAAAAGCTGTCATGGAGTACAATTCAGAACATTAGAGTGACACTTTGTGTTTTTGTCAAACATTGGAGCTTTGTATTCATTCTGAAGGTTTATTGTTATTAATATTGAATAAAAAGTAACTGGGATATATCATTGTTCATTAGCATTCAAATTTTAGGTAAATTATTTTAATTTGCATCTTATAAGAATTTTATAAGGGAAATAAGGATTTTGGAGGTTGGTTATACAGGTTTGATTGACCAAAGGTTGACATGTATGCTGATACTTCAGAGGACCTTCCAAAAGTAGTAGAACAAAAAATAGCTTCAATTTTATTGAAGTTGGAAAACATTTTTCATGTTCCATCTACAGCAATTGATTAATTACTTGATGAGTAACACTACTTGTTAAGTACTGTGTCTGTAACTTGTAGTATTTTTCTGAATTCTTCAAAAACAAAAACCTAGAACTTGATAGCTTAATTCTAAAGGAACTAGCTGATGTACTGTGTAAATCTAACCCTTTGGTGAAAGCAATAGGGAAAGGTGGCCCCCTTGCTACAGCTTATAAGAAGGAGTACTTTAAGGAATTGTTTAATGTTGTTGAGCCAGTGGAGTTCATTCTTGATCAAAAGCAGGGCACGCCCTTTCAATATATCCCATTGTTGCAGTCTTTGCAGCAGTTACTTGGTTGTACTGAAGTGTTTAATAGTGTTATCAATAGCCAGAAAACACAGGTAAGTAATACAGAGCAGCAAGAGAACCAGCAGTATCACTCTATAAGAGATGGTGTGTACTTCAAAGAAAATGCTTTCTTGTCAAGTGATGAATTGAAAATTTGTTTAACCTTATACATTAGATGATTTTGAACTGTGTAATCCCCTGGGCACATCGCGAAAGAAGCACAAATTGTGTAGCATATACTGGATTCTGAATAACTTGCCACCAGGCTCTCATTCAGCACCCTCTTCAATTTATTTGTCAGTTTTGTGCAAGAGTGCCGATGTAAAGGTATATGGCTATGGTAAAATATTGGAGCCACTTTTGCAAGAGCTTTTTACTTTAGAAGAGCACGGTGTGTTTATCTCAAAGCTTGGAAAGTGTGTTAAAGGAACAGTACATAGTGTTATAGCTGGCAATTTGTGGGATTGGCTGGTTTTGTTGAGAGCTTTTCGGCACATTATATTTGTCGACTTTGTACTGCTGAGTAAGTAGACATTCAAACAAAGGATGTTCAGTAAGGTGCATTTTTGCTCCGAACCAAAGAAATACATGAAGCACGTGTAAGGTCTGCACAGGAAACTGAAACAAATAGCTTTGGAGTAAAGAGAGCATGTGTTTTAACTGAACATCTTAAGCATTTTCACATTAACACAGGCTATCCTCCAGATATAGTGCACGATTTATTTGAGGGTACTGTCCCATTTGAACTGGCACTGTCCCAGCTACTGTAACAACTAACATTCTTCTAACCATTCCCACAATGTTCTTAGTATGTTCTGTTATGTGGGAATCTTCTGAGAACATTCAGGGAATATGAGCGCCACACTAACATTATGCAAATGTTCCACGAATGTTTAAAGTATATATGCAATGTAAAGTGTGTGTGTGTGTGTGTGTGTGTGTGTGTGTGTGTGTGTGTGTGTGTGTGTGTGTGTGTGTAAGTAAAAGTTCCTGGAATTTAAGTAGTATGTCCTGGAAAAGCCATTGCATTTAAGTCTTTGAATTATGTAAGCACCAACTTTTGATGTGTACATGTATATAGCTAGTGTCATGTGAGTAAATTAATACACATGAATAAATAATAACAGTGTGTGTGTGTGTGTGTGTATATTTTATACACACACACACACACACACACACGCACAATATACTATATATCATCTCATCTCATTATCTCTAGCCGCTTTATCCTGTTCTACAGGGTCACAGGCAAGCTGGAGCCTATCCCAGCTGACTACGGGCGAAAGGCAGGGTACACCCTGGACAAGTCGGCAGGTCATCACAGGGCTGACACATAGACACAGACAACCATTCACACTCACATTCACACCTACGGTCAATTTAGAGCCACCAGTTAACCTAAAGGCCCGGTCACACAGCGCTTTACGGCTTTATCATGGCCAAAACCCGTCAAAAAGTGCTCTCCCGTGAAGCAGACGATATTGTTCGTGTTGATGTCGAAGTTAAGACGTGTTACAGTCGATATACAGACGTGACAGGACGCAGGGGAAAATCGGAACGGCGTCGGACGCGGCAAAAAGTTTTGGACTGCTCAAAACTTTAGACCGCGGACAACCACGGCCGGCACACGTGGTAAAGACGTGCAACACAGGTGAAAAACACGTGATAATCAGTGTCCCGGCCGTTATTAAAACTTGGGGAGACGTGGTAAGACGCGAAAGTTTGGCGGTCTATCACGGGCAGAGCACGGTCATCGGACGGGTGTTACGCGTTGGTATCACGGGATATAGCGTGTGTTTAGCGGCTTATCACTGAGAAATGGATTTTTCCGCGTACATAGCACTGTCTAAGCCCGTTAAACGACGTCTCAAACAAGTTCTAAATTCGATTGATCACTGTCTAATCACTTCTGCATCACTTCTGATTTGCGGCATGTAAATACCGTAATTTTCTGAGACCTCGGCACTTGCAGTCTAGATGTCAAGGGGTGAACATGAACCCTCAACGCTGTGATCTCCTCATCTTAATGCTCCAGCACCAACAGAACCAACTGATACAGGCTCAACATATCCTACCGCTTTTATATGCGCAGCAAGCCGCTCTTCCAACGACGCTGAGCCGCGGTTACCCGTGATTTGGCAGTGCTATGGCAGTGAAACAGCCGCCGACGGCCATACCCCGTACAAAGCACGGCAAAGCCAAAATTGACCAAAAATTACCACTTACGACCACGTCCACCTGATTTTTGTATCTTTTTGTACGTGATATAGACGCGGAGTGCTGTGTGACCGGGCCTTAACCTGCATGTCTTTGGACTGTGGGGGAAACCGGAGCACCCGGAGAGAACATGCAAACTCCGCACAGAAAGGCCCTTGCCAGCCACGGGGCTCGAATCCGGACCTTCATGCTGTGAGGCAACAGCGCTAACCACTACACCACCATGCCGCCCTATATATATATATATATATATATATATATATATATATATATATATATTTATTTTTTTTTTTTTTTTTTTTTTTGTAATCTCAGATGCAGTGATTAGGAGTGCACGTGTATATTATAATACATGAATACTCTTGTGCAGTAATGCTTCAGTAGACCCTAAACACCACAGAGAAAAAAGCACAATATGGTAAATTATGCTTTATTTTTTCCCAGGAGCATGTAAAGCAGCATACAAAAATATATTAAAACAAGAGTTGTTCATGAGGAGTTGATTTGAGTTTCTATGCTATGCACTCCACAGACCTGGAGGGTCGAAATGAGACTCAGGTAATTGTAATTACTGCCCTTGATCACTTCTGATAATCTAAGACATTCCTTTATTGAAGTAACTCTGTGTTACATGTTTTTTGTACAATGCTATTGGCACACAATGGTATACTGACTAATGTTCTTAACTTTAATTTCAGGAGAAGAAGAAGCAGCAGGTGCATAATGCAGCAAATAGATTGTCACCTGGTTGTGATTCTTGAACATCTTTGTAATGGATGAGCTAAACAAAACATTTATACTTTTTGCAGTCAGCCTGTATATTGCACTGAAATTTAGATAAATTTATTTGCTCCACAATGGAAATTTATATAGACCCATGTTTTTAAAGCTCATAGGCAATGGTTTTAATTTTATGCACATTTGAAACTTTATATGTTAAAAAACCCTCTGTAATTTTCTTCTGGTCCCAAGAAGTATTGTTAATAAGTAATAATTAAAATAAGTTAGCGCGGATCGTGGCGAATTTCTGTCGGCTATTTTCGTGACCACTCAGCGCGTGACGTCATTTAAGACAAACAAACCGCTTGAGTTGAGTCCAGTTCCGTTTACTTACATTGCTTTTCGGCTTGAGTGCAGATGCGCGTTCAGGAATTCTCTCATCTCATCTCATTATCTCTAGCCGCTTTATCAAGCAAGCTGGAGCCTATCCCAGCTGACTACGGGCGAAAGGCGGGGTACACCCTGGACAAGTCGCCAGGTCATCACAGGGCTGACACATAGACACAGACAACCATTCACACTCACATTCACACCTACGCTCAATTTAGAGTCACCAGTTAACCTAACCTGCATGTCTTTGGACTGTGGGGGAAACCGGAGCACCCGGAGGAAACCCACACGGACACAGGGAGAACACGCAAACTCCGCACAGAAAGGCCCTCGCTGGCCACGGGGCTCGAACCCGGACCTTCTTGCTGTGAGGCGACAGCGCTAACCACTACACCACTGTGCCGCCCTGCGTTCAGGAATTTCCAAAGAAAAAACATGCCTTATTGTTGTGCAGTGAACTGTAACAACAGGACCGAGTCAGGAAGAAGTTTTTACCTTTTTCCAAGAGAGGAGAAGAGGAGGATAGAGTGGATCGGCTTTTTCTGGAAGAGGAAAAGAGGCGGAAAGAGTGGGTTGGCTTTTTTTCCGGAAGAGGAGAAGAAGCGGAACAAGAGGGTTGGCTTTTTCCGAAAAAGGAGATGAGGCGGAGAGAGTGGGTTGGCTTTTTCCAAAAGAGGAGAAGAGGCAGAGTGAGAGGGTTGGCTTTTTCCGAAAGAGAAGAGGTGGAGAGAGTGGATTGTGTGTGGGAAGCCAGAGGGTTGGCTTTTTCCGAAAGAGAAGAAGAGGCAGAGAGAGTGGATTGTGCGCATGAAGCCAGAGGGTTGGCTTTTTCTGGAAGAGGAGACGAGGCAGAGAGAGTGGATTGTGCACGTGAAACAAAATCAAGCAGTCAAAGAAGAAACGGAGCAGCAACGCTCAAGCAAAAAGGAGAAGATTGGAGGTAAACATTTTTAGTTTTGCTTGCAATTGACAAGTCAAGAATCCTGAGGGATCCTGTACAATCATTGTGGAAATGAGACAAAGGGATATTTCCTCGTTTCGAGTCGGCTATAAATAGTATAATGCCGCGGATGGCAGGCTAATGTGGGCTACCGGCGCACTGTCCAGTAATCGTTACCTATATCCACTAGGGAGGACGGTTTAATTATTCTTCAAAAGGGCTCTTATTTAGTATTATGACGAAAGTAAGAATTTATCATAACTACCAGGATAAATCGTTTGGGCGCAAGTCTTGTTGAGGTCCGGTGTCACCGCGATCAGAGTCGGCCGAGTCGCTGTCTGATTCCGCGCAGTCAAACCAGTGAGCCACATTCACCGATTGCTTCGCAACGGCCATAGATATATGGTTTCACCTCTTGGTATTCAATTTGGAGAGTTCCTACTTCAAAATCGCTATCGCTTTCAGACATTTTACACAACCTCTCATGAACAAAGTCCGTACACGTGTGCTCGGTTTGCAAGTAAACACAGAACTGCTCCCGGTCTGTTTGGCTTAAATGACATCATGACGACGGTCCCCTGGTGGTGAAAGTGCGCATAAGTGAGATGTAAACAAACCTTCGGAAATTGGGTAAAACAGTACATTTTAACCGTTTTATTCAATTTTAGGGTGCAAATTAGACACTAGGGCGGCACGGTGGCGTAGTGGTTAGCGCTGTCGCCTCACAGCAAGAAGGGCCGGGTTCGAGCCCTGTGGCCGGCGAGGGCCTTTCTGTGCGGAGTTTGCATGTTCTCCCCGTGTCCGCGTGGGTTTCCTCCGGGTGCTCCGGTTTCCCCCACAGTCCAAAGACATGCAGGTTAGGTTAACTGGTGACTCTAAATTGACCGTAGGTGTGAATGTGAGTGTGAATGGTTGTCTGTGTCTATGTGTCAGCCCTGTGATGATCTGACGACTTGTCCAGGGTGTACCCCGCCTTTTGCTTGTAGTCAGCTGGGATAGGCTCCAGCTTGCCTGCGACCCTGTAGAAGGATAAAGCGGCTAGAGATAATGAGATGAGATGAGAGAAATTAGACACTAGGAAAATTGAATTTGCTTTTTGGGTCGTTCTTCTAGACAATAAAGTTGATAATTTACGTTTCACCTCCAACCATTACCTATGACCTTTAAAGAAGAAAAAATTACTTGGCATGAGATATAGTTTTGATTTGAGCATTACTTACAAGTAAAATTATATTTTTCCCTGTGTTAATTACTATAGTTAATTTCTGTTGAAAAACTTGAGTGAATTTTGATGGTTCAGCTTGCCTAAAATTTTCAAATCACAATATTTGAAATTAGTTATATATTTGTTTATTTAATGAATTTAAAAAAAAATAAATAATATACCTATCGAACATTAGACACTTTATGAACTTTCAAAATGTGGTTTATATACAGATATGACTTGAGTCTTTTCTTTGAGCTGGAGTGCATTTTTTAAACTTGAGTATTAGCAGTAACAATTGTATTCAGTTGGAACCTGCTGTAATCAAAAGTCATTCATTACATGTTCATGTCTTGAGTTTCATTTATTTTTAAACCAAAAGTAATAAATTATGAAGGTTCTCACTAGGTTCCCAAAACATTTTTTCATAACATTAAGACCTAACATAATAAGAACTCTACAAAAAATAAAATAAAATAAATAATATTGTGGCAGCGGGGGCGTGGTCAAGCACCGGTCTGTGACAGGAGGGCGGAGTTGGGGAAGGTAAGTGGCAGAATCGCTTCACCTGAGTGTCATTAACCTGTGTTTTGTGTGTTCTCCCCAGTAAACCGCCCTATTTAAGGAGGGAGAGCGAGAGCAGAGGAGGGCAGCCCCGGACGAGATGCTGTGTGTGTGTGTGTCTCTCTCGCTATTTTGAAACATTATTGTAACCCTGAAAAGTGTGGCAATAAAGCCGATAGACAAACCTGATCTCTGTCCTTCCGTCCTCTGTGCTCCACCCACACGCGATTCTCGCTACAGTGGTGCCGAAACCCGGGATCGTGGAGCACCTGTCCTGCAGCCCCATGGAATCCTCCCCGTTCGCGGACTTGGTCCACGCCCTCGCCACGGCTCAGCAGAGCCAGCACCAGGCGCTCGTCACACTCCGGAAGGAGCAGGAGCGCCGCTTCGAAGCCCTGGTGCTGGCTCAACAGGAAGACCGTGAGGCGTTCCGGCGCCTCCTCGCGTCGGCGGGGTCCACCAGCGCCCCGGCCGCGGGCCCATCTCCCATCACCTTGACTAAGATGGGCCCGCAGGACGACCCCGAGGCGTTCATCGCGTTGTTCGAACAGGTCGCCGAAGCCTCGGGGTGGCCGATGGAACAGCGCGCGGCGCGCCTCCTCCCCCTCCTGACGGGAGAGGCGCAGTTAGCCGCCCTACAGCTCCCCGCCGACCACCGGCTGGCCTACGCCGACCTTCGCCGGGCTGTCCTCCAGCGCGTGGGGCGCACACCGGAGCAGCAGCGCCAGCGCTTCCGCGCGCTGCGAATGGAGGAAGTCGGCAGCCCGTTCGCGTTCGGCCAGCAGCTCCGGGACGCCTGCTGGCGGTGGCTGAGGGCCAAAGATCGCGACGCCGAGGGGATCATCGACCAGGTGGCGCTGGAGCAGTTCATCGCCCGCCTACCCGCCGGAACCGCGGAGTGGGTCCAGTGCCACCGCCCGGCGTCGCTGGATCAGGCCGTAGGACTGGCGGAGGATCATCTGGCGGCTGTCCCATCGGCAGGACAACGGATGTCATCTTCTCTCTCCTCTTCTCTCTCTCTCTCTCTCTTCCCCCTCCTCCCGTGTCCCGTCCTCGCCCCATTCCCCCACCACGGAGGCGGGGGCCAGCCCCACCCCAGCCGGCCCGCCGCACCCATGGTGCCCTCCCGTTTCTCCTTTCTGTGTCTGTCTCTCCCCCCCCTCAGGTGAGTGACCCTCAATCCACAGCTGCAGAGGGGAGGCCCGGGCCGGTTTGCTGGCGCTGCGGGGAACCGGGCCACCTGCAGCAACAGTGTGCCGCGATGGAGGTGGGGGTGGTGGTGCGGATCCCCGACGTGCCAGAGGCTGCCCTCGATCAGGCCGGAGCATATCGCATACCGGTAAGTGTACAAGGGGCGACCTATCAGGCGTTGGTGGATTCGGGTTGCAACCAGACCTCGATCCGCCAAAGCCTGGTGCAAGACGAGGCATTGGGGGGAGCACAAGGGGTGAAGGTGTTGTGTGTGCACGGGGATGTTCACTGCTACCCGTTGGTGTCGGTCCACATACATTTCAGAGGGGACAAATCTATAGTGAAGGCAGCGGTTAATCCTCGCCTTACCCACTCTTTAATCTTGGGGACTGATTGGCCGGGATTCCAGGGGTTGATGGCACACCTAGTAAAGAGTGGGTCCTGCCGGTTAGCCGGGGGGGGTCCCGGTGTCGTTTTGGCTGGAGCTGCGGTCGCAGAGCCGTCTACGTCATCTCCGCGACAGAGTGAGGAGCCCCCGGCTCCTCCTCTTTCTATGGGGGAATCCCTCGCGGATTTCCCACTGGAACAATCGCGAGACGAAACTCTGCGACACGCGTTTGACCAAGTGAGAGTAATCGATGGTCAAATGCTCCAGCCGAATGCCACCCCGACCTTCCCCTATTTTTCCATTTTAAAGGATAGGTTATACCGAGTGACGCAGGACACTCAGATGAAGGAGCGTGTCACCCAGTTGTTAATTCCAAAGAGCCGCCGGGAATTGGTATTCCAGGCGGCTCACTTTAATCCCATGGCGGGACACCTCGGGGAGGATAAAACACTCGCCCGGATAATGGCCCGATTCTATTGGCCGGGGATTCGCGGCGACGTCCGTAAGTGGTGTACGGCGTGCCGCGAATGCCAGTTAGTAAATCCAGCGGCCATTCCAAAAGCGCCCTTGCGCCCCCTACCATTAATCGAGACCCCGTTTGAACGAATTGGGATGGATCTCGTCGGGCCATTAGATCGGTCAACACGAGGGTACCGCTTTATATTGGTTCTGGTGGACTATGCAACGCGATACCCGGAAGCGGTGCCTCTTCGCAATATCTCTGCACGTAGTATTGCAGAGGCCCTCTTCCACGTCATCTCCCGGGTCGGAATCCCGAAAGAGATTCTGACTGATCAAGGCACCTCGTTTATGTCACGAACACTGGCCAAACTGTATGGGCTACTGGGTATTAAGCCGATCCGCACCAGCGTGTATCACCAACAAACGGACGGTTTAGTCGAACGGTTCAACCGCACCCTCAAGAATATTATCAAAAAATTCGTAAGTGAGGACGCACGTAACTGGGATAAGTGGCTCGAACCCTTGTTGTTTGCAGTGTGAGAGGTCCCCCAAGCCTCCACGGGGTTCTCCCCATTTGAATTACTGTATGGGCGTAAGCCGCGCGGCATCTTAGATGTACTGCGGGAAAATTGGGAGGAGGGACCTTCGCAGAGCAAAAATGAAATTCAATATGTTATGGATCTGCGCGCAAAACTCCACATGCTCACCCACTTAACTCAGGAGAATTTGCGGCAGGCCCAGGAACGGCAAACCCGCCTGTACAACAAGGGCACGCGCCTTAGAGAGTTCACTCCGGGAGATAAGGTACTCGTCCTGTTGCCCACGTCGAGCTCCAAATTAATCGCCAAGTGGCAAGGGCCCTTCGAGGTCACACGGCGAGTCGGGGACGTCGACTATGAGGTTAGGCGAACGGACAGGGAGGGGGCGCTACAGATCTACCACCTCAATCTGCTGAAGCTCTGGAATGAGGAGGTCCCCGTGGCGTTGGTGTCAGTAGTTCCGGAGAAGGCGGAGCTGGGGCCGGAGATCCAAAAAGGGTCATTGGCATCTCGCACCTCTCCGGTCCCCTGTGGAGACCACCTCTCCCCGACCCAACTCACGGAGGTCGCCCAGTTGCAGGCCGAGTTTTCGGATGTGTTCTCGCCCCGGCCCGGATGCACCAACCTCATAGAACACCACATAGAGACGCCCCCGGGGGTGGTAGTGCGTAGCCGTCCTTATAGATTACCCGAACACAAAAAAAAGGTGGTTCGGGAAGAACTTCAGGCCATGCTCGAAATGGGCATCGTCGAGGAGTCCCACAGTGACTGGAGCAGCCCGGTGGTCTTGGTTCCCAAGGCCGACGGCTCGGTCCGGTTCTGTGTGGACTATAGAAAAGTCAATGCGGTGTCTAAATTCGACGCGTACCCAATGCCTCGTATTGATGAGCTGCTCGATCGACTAGGCACGGCTCGCTTTTACTCGACACTGGATTTGACGAAGGGATATTGGCAGATCCCCTTGACTCCATTATCCCGGGAAAACACGGCCTTTTCCACACCGTTCGGCTTACACCAGTTCGTCACACTTCCGTTTGGGCTGTTTGGGGCGCCCGCTACGTTTCAGCGGCTGATGGACCGGATCCTCCGGCCCCACGCCACCTATGCGGCCGCTTACTTAGACGACATCATCATTTATAGTAATGACTGGCAGCGGCACCTGCAACACCTGAGGGCCGTCCTTAGGTCGCTGAGGCGGGCGGGGCTCACTGCCAACCCGAAGAAGTGTGCGATTGGGCGGGTGGAAGTACGGTATCTGGGCTTCCACTTGGGTAACGGGCAGGTGCGTCCCCAAATTAATAAGACAGCAGCGATTGCGGCCTGCCCGAGACCCAAGACCAAAAAGGGGGTGAGACAGTTCCTGGGGCTGGCTGGCTATTATCGTAGGTTTATACCTAATTATTCGGACGTCACCAGCCCGCTGACTGACCTCACTAAAAAGGGGGCGCCAGATCCGGTCCAGTGGACGGAGCAGTGCCAGCGGGCTTTCTCTGAGGTAAAGGCTGCACTGTGTGGGGGGCCACTTTTGCACTCCCCTGACTTCTCTCTCCCCTTTTTGTTGCAGACGGATGCGTCGGACAGAGGGCTGGGGGCCGTTTTGTCCCAGCAGGTGGGGGGAGAGGACCGCCCAGTGTTGTACATCAGCCGGAAGCTGTCAGTGCGTGAGGGGCGCTACAGCACTATCGAGAAGGAGTGCCTGGCCATCAAGTGGGCGGTCCTCGCCCTCCGTTACTACCTGCTGGGGCGCTCTTTCACCCTCTGTTCGGACCACGTGCCCCTCCAGTGGCTCCACCGCATGAAGGATGCCAACGCGCAGATCACCCGTTGGTATCTGGCGCTCCAACCTTTCAACTTCAAGGTGGTCCACAGGCCGGGGGCGCAGATGGTCGTGGCGGACTTCCTCTCCCGTCAAGGGGGGGGGGGGGAGTCGGCTGCGGGCCGGACGGGCGCCCGGCCTGAGTCGGGCGGTGGGGGTATGTGGCAGTGGGGGCGTGGTCAAGCACCGGTCTGTGACAGGAGGGCGGAGTTGGGGAAGGTAAGTGGCAGAATCGCTTCACCTGAGTGTCATTAACCTGTGTTTTGTGTGTTCTCCCCAGTAAACCGCCCTATTTAAGGAGGGAGAGCGAGAGCAGAGGAGGGCAGCCCCGGACGAGACGCTGTGTGTGTGTGTGTCTCTCTCGCTATTTTGAAACATTATTGTAACCCTGAAAAGTGTGGCAATAAAGCCGATAGACAAACCTGATCTCTGTCCTGCCGTCCTCTGTGCTCCACCCACACACGATTCTCGCTACAAATATATATATATATATATATATATATATAATATGTGTGTGTGTGTGTGTGTGTGTGTGTGTTACTACAACATTCCCTGGGAACATTCCCAGAACTTTAAAGTAAACATTCTCCTAATGTTTATGGAATGTTCAATTGTTAGCTGGGGTGTTTGAGTTTTCTGATCTCTAAGAAGTATTTTAGTCTTGAATGTCTTACGGGTAACACACCAATTCTCAAATTCCCCTCTAAGTTGAGTGACAAAAAAATAGATCTCACATCATACCAAACAGCTATTCAAGTAAGAAGACAATAGGTGGCAATGCCCATGAGAACTGGAACTTTTGCTTCCATTTCTGGTAGGGGACTTGGTACCAGAGGGTGAACTTGTTTGGCAAGTGATATTGGACCTGAAGGAAATTATCGAACTAGTTGTGGCACCTGTTCACACTGAGGAGACAATTGCCTATCTTGATATCAAAATGTCTGAGCACAGACAGAGACTACTTGAGCTTGACCCAGAGGGAAAGATTTTACCTAAACACCACTATCATAAGCATTACCCACACTTGATTAGGTGCTATGGGCCTCTTGTAGGTTTATGGACAATTAGATTCAAAGCTAAACATAGCTTTTTTAAACAGGTTGCCTGGCACACAAATAATTTCAAGAACATTACACTCTCATTGGCAGCCAAACACCAGCAAATGATCAGTTATCATATACATTCATCCCGTCTCAATACATCAAACTTGGAAGTTACAAATGTATCCACAGTCCAGGTTGATGTTCTAAATAAAGAGGTTGTGTTGGCTTTAAGGCAGAAATATCCAGATATCAGTCAAGCTCATCTTGCAAAAAAATGTCACAACAAAGGGAAATAATTACAGAAATGTAATGCTTGTTGCATGTGGTTCAACTGCCAGAATGCCTGAATTTGCTGAGATCCTACAAATGTGCATAATGGGAGATGAGTTGAGTTTCATTATTCGTCTACTTTGTGGTTGGTATAGAGATCACTTCAGAGCCTTTGAGTTGACTACGTCACCAGGTAGAGAGGTTGCCCTGGTTCAGCTTGAGCAGCTGACTGATTGCTATCCGCTTGTGGCCTACACAGTTGGATCAAAAACGTATGGTAACCCTGAAGAGACACATCGTCATCAAAGGTTTGATTTTAGGTAAGTTATTGTGCCTTGTACAAGTATTGAGTAGCTTTAACATTTCAATTTCATATATTCATGCATTGTGCATGAATATATGATCTCTTGATTTGAATTTTAAATGTGTACTATTGACAGGGTTCCCACAAGTCCTTGAAAGTTATTTTTAATAACCGATATAGACCTGGGTCATTGCAAGATTTTTTTTTTTAACTAAAAGGCTACATTCCACTTTGAGGAGTTCACACAAAGCCTTTTTTATTGTCTGAACTTCTGTAAAGCCAGCTGTTTCTCAACAAAAATGCTCAGTGTTGTACAATATTTATTAATTACCCTTGATCTATGTCTCAAACTATGCTGTGAATGAATACTTTACACTTGTGGGGATAAGAACTTAATGTTAAAATTCTATTCACTAACAAGACTAATACTTGTCATCTTTGTGTGTTTGTGTTTGCACTCTAGATTGATAAAGCAGGATGACAGGACCATGTCTGTGAAGATTCTCAGTCATCCAGGTCATAGTAAACTGTGGGTGGTAGAAGAGAGCAACTGGACAGTCCAGTTGCTCTCTTCTACCACCCACAGTTTACTATGACCTGGATGACTGAGAATCTTCACAGACATGTTTCTACGCACTTTGGGATGAGATCCCTTCGACTGGTGCGGGAGTATGAGAGGACTTCCAGAAAACTGGCAGACATTTTAGCCAGAGAGGATCGTTCTTTTTTGTCAACCTGGAATGGCCATCACTGAACAGAGGTGGGGGTCTAAGACATCTTTTATCAGCCACCTACTATGCAGCCATCAGAATTCTGATTCTATTATGATCCATGAGAGGATAAATACCTGATACTCCCTATTAGTCAGACTGTTAGGGTTCTTCACCTCTTGCCCTCAGCCTCAGAGAGAGCGATTACACCATCTCGAGATCAGTCCCCCCGTGTCACCCAGACGTCTGGGGGTGAGTCGCAAAGAAAGACAGGAACCCCACAAAGTAGTTTGCAATCTTTATTCACAAGTCCCCAATGATACAAGAGAATACAGGGGATTTTATGTGTGTGTGTTATCTGTGTGGATGAAGTGACATCACTGTTTGATATCTGTCTATGTGTGTGTGTGTGTGTGTGTCTGTGTGGATATGCAGCTGTGGGTGTGTGTGGGTGAAACCTTGGATCAATCATGTCGCAATCTTTATTCACAAGTCCCCAATGAGACAAGAGAATACAGGGGATTTTATATGTGTGTGTTATCTGTGTGGATGAAGTGACATCACTGTTTGATATCTGTGTGTGTGTGTGTGTGTGTGTGTGTGTGTGTGTGTGTGTGTGTGGATATGCAGCTGTGGGTGTGTGGGGATGAAACCTTGGATCAACCATGTCATAATGTTCTGTATACATTTCATATCAGCAGATGTTCTAAAAGATATCAACATTTACGCACAACCTTAGGTCAGAGATAGCACAGGGCAATATGTTATCTGTCTATGTTCCAAAAGATATCAGTATTACGTCTCGAGCAATGTGTCTAGCTTAGACAGAAGGTCACTTCTTGAATGCCAGAGACAGAAGAATGCCTTCTTGGTCATTTTAAACAAAACAGAGGGTCACAGACTAAATCCTTTACAATTAAGAATAAATCCTTACAATTATTTATCCTTACAAAGGAATAAAACCTTACAGACAGAACTGAGGAAGCCTTTCAGATGAGAGGTGAAATGTTTTCAAGAATCTTCAAACAAGTCCAGTTGCTCTCTTCTACCACCCACAGATGACAGGACCAGTTAGCTTCAGAGTCCTTTTTGGACGTGAAGATGATGCGAGAAAACTAATCATTCAATCTGGAATGCCAACATCTGTGGATGAATTGGCTCTTGAAATTAAGACTTTCTTTGATGTGGCAGAGCAGTTCAAGCTTCAGTACAAAGACATATGTAGACTTTGGAAATTAATTTATGAACCTTTTGTCAATTTCTGACATTCAAGATCGAAGTACTTTAAAAGTAGTATACTTGCCCAGTGAGGCTACCAGCTCTGTAATCTCAGCTCCACCCACTAAACATATCTGGTCCACAATCCCAGTGACTACCCCCAATGCGTCTACTAGCTCCTCATCACAACAACCAAGTGAGTCATCATCCATTGACTTGGCCTTTGTCGTGCCACACTGTTCATATTGTGCTGAGATGCTGCTCCAGAAGGGAAATGATGATTTCAATGCCAATTGAACTCTCCTGTCTCTTACTCCGAAAGTTAGAGCTGATATTCTTGAAGCCCTTGCAGAAGAAATCATCAAGTACACAGCATATCCAAAGGATGATCAATTTGAAGAAGTTGTTGCTAAAGCCTTGGTACAGACTCACCTGTGTTTGCATGAGAAAGGAACTTGCACTGGCTATTGTGGATGGAAGCACTATATTAAGATCAAGATGATGAACTTCTGCACTGAGCTTGGCCGAGCTGGACACCCAGAAGTCATTGTCAACTCACTTAAGAACAAACGGAAAGGTCAGGGGAAACCAGTTGCGAACATAAAGAAGCCCAGGAAAGCAGGGGTTAAGTTCTGTCCAAGCCATCCAAGAGGTGAAACCACTGAAAGCCTAGAAGTGGAAAGGGTTGCTCTATAGACTGAGGTAAAGAAAAAGAACAACAAGGCAGTGATCAAGGAAAAGATGCAGCGTGCCTTCTCGTACAGATGACAAGAAATTCTTCAGGAGCCAATGATTACAGAGGTCCGAAACAGATGGCTAGCACTGTTTGAAGTTGATGAAGTAAGTGTAGTAACCCATTTACAAAAAAGAACATGAAAATATTGATGCAAATTGCATTAAATGTTAAAGCTTGATCAGACAAGTATATCCTGTCTTTTCTCCTCTCTTTCAGGTCAACTTGAAGTTCATGCGTATAACAACTGTCCCTCTGATATCAAAATTCATTGGACAGCTGGACAGATACACTAATGACTTGATGAAGGTTTTCCATGCCAAAGGAGGATCTGCAGGACAGAAAATCCGCACCATAATGGCATTGACAGCTAAAGTAAATGTGTTTTTATCAATATTTTTCAAAGGTGTCAAGCATCAAGCTTCAACTGGAACTCTTAGAAAAAAATCTCTCTCTTCTCCTTTGTCAAAAGTTTAACAGATTTACAGTTTACATTGATTTACTGTAGTGAATATTGGTTTGTGAATTCATTACTGACAAACATTCACCACCTTCTGGTTCTTGGAGACCTGTAATGATCCTTGTATTAAAGAAGCTTAATACACACAAACAATTTCACTCATGTAAAATATTTATTATACAATCAGAAAATGTATATTCTAAACTATTTTTAGTGACTACATCAAAAGTTATTAGGATAATGTGATAAACATGTCTAGGGAGTGTGTCCAGCAAGTACAGCAGTGACTGCTCTAGTCTTAAATTATTATTTAATACATTAAACTATTCAGCTTTACTTTAACTGTAAATCAGTGCATTAGCTAATGTAATTTGCTTTGTGATCTTGTTGGTATGTTTGTTTCAGAACGAAGACATAAACATCAAGCGTGACTGTATCCTGATGAGCCTCAGTGTCTACCTCAATGAAGATATGGAGACACATCACACTTACTGCAATCCGCAGCCAGGTTAGAAAACAACGTAACTGAGTGCATACTCTATCCTGCACTGTTCAACATATACACAGAAAATATCTTGAGAGAGGTAATGGACGATGATCATGTAGGTAATTAAAAAGTCAGCCACTGGCTATCATTTAATAGATTATCTCTTCATATAGGAAAAACTGAATCCATCTTGTTTGGGTCTAGAGTTAAGTTGAACAACACCCCAGGCTTTGAAGTATTAGTTGGTGACACTGCACTTAATGCTAAGGACTCAGTCAGTTATCTTGGGTGTGTACTGGATAGTCAGTTGTCTGGAGCTGGTCAAGCCCAGAAAGTAATTACTAAAGTAAATCAGTGAGTACGTTTTCTGGCCAGAATTTCCATGTATCTGGATAAGAAGGCTATGTTGACCTTAGCAGGCGCTATAATTCAGCCCTACTATGATTATGCTTGTTGCTCTTGGTATAATGGCCTTACTAGGTATTTCAAGAACAAGCTCCAGACCTCACAAAATACATTAGTAAGGACCATTTCGGATCTGCCCCCAAGAACTCACCTTGATCCTCATCATTTTAAGTGGCTGGGATGGTTGAGGGTAGAGGATAGAGTCTTTCAAATTGAATTGAGCATGGTATATAAGATTGTAAATGGAGATGTCCCTAAATATTTAATTTTTTTTTTTTTTTTTTAGTAGAGTGAGGGACGTTCATAGTTACTTCACTAGGGGGTGTTCCACAGATTTTGTTCCTCCAAGAGTGCAAACTAAAATAGGGAAGAACTCCTTTTTATATGTTGCAACTAGTCTGTGGAATAAGTTACCAGGTAATATTAAGGTAATCATTAGTTTGGATGGGTTTAAACGTGCTGTGAAAACATAGCTTAGAGATCCGATAGTGTAGGGCTTGCACTTATATAGTATGTATACAATGTTAATCTGATGTGTATACTGTCTATGTAATTTTGTTTTACAATTTTAGTAATGTCACAGCGCCACTCTTGTCATTTTTACATCTGCTGCCATCCAACATCAAAGGACCACAATGGAAATAAGCTTTCAAGCTTTATTGTGTTATCCTGACTCTCTGTTTTTAGTTTAAGTATGTGGTGTGGTTTATTTGAAACTAAATCATGTATTTATTTTTTATACAATAACTGAGAATGTCAAATAAAATCAATCAATCAATCAATCAATCAATCAATCAATCAATCAATCAATCAATCAATCAATCAAATCAAACCACCTTTGCATTGGTGGAACAATGCTGGGTGATCTCTGCTATGCAAATGATAGTTTTGCTTTACAAGTCCAGAACTGGCTTAGCCACCTATGTCCATATGATGAATGCAAAAAAGACAATGGCTGTAGCAGGAGGCCAAGACAAACAAAATGTGACAAACCTTTCAATAGAAGGCTCTAGACTAGAGGAAGTCAACCATTTTACGTACCTTGGCATCAGGATTGAAAATGAAGGAGATAACAGCGGTGAAATTAGATGTAGACTAGCAATGGGACTGAGGGCCTTGAATGATATGAAGAAGCTGTGGCAAGGCCAAGACAAGTGGACAAAGTTGCAAATTCTTAGGGTTTGTGTTTTTCCTGGTAGCCACATATACATGTGAGACTTGGGTGCTGCGCAAATCAGATGAGAAACGTATAACAGCATTCAAGAACAAGTGCTATCAGAAGATACTTTGTGTCTCCTGGCTACAAAGAACAACTAATAGAATCAGGGCAGAGCTAAAAAAGATGACTGGCTACTGCATTATATAAAGAAGCAGAAGCTAACATACAGCTCTAAATTGACTGTAGGTGTGAATGAGTGTGAGAATGGTTGTTTGTCTCTGTGTCAGCCCTGCGATGATCTGGCAACTTGTCCAGGGTGCACCCTGCCTCTCGCCCATAGTCAGCTGGGATAGGTTCCAGCTTGCTTGTGACCCTGTACAGGATAAGCAGCTACAGATAATGGATGGATGGATGGATGGATGGATGGATGGATGGATGGATGGATGGATGGATGAAAGCTAACATACTTCAGCCACATCAAACTCCATGATAACATAGAGAAGACTGGTCGAGAGGCCCACCTTCGAGAAATTGAATTACTTTAATTAATCTCCGCATCAAAAGCCTCAACTTGTATACTAAATCCCTTACCTACACATCTATTCAAACAGATAATACCTGAAGTAATTGAACCGCTTCTAAAAATAATAAATTCTTCTCTTAGGATTGGCTATGTACCCAAATCATTTAAACCAGCAGTTATCAAACCCCTGATTAAAAAAATCTGACCTTGATCCCTGTCAGCTGTCCAATTATCGGCCAATATCAAACCGCTCCTTTATCTCCAAGATCCTTGAAAAAGCTGTGGCACAGCAGTTATGCTCATATTTACATAGGAATAACATCCATGAAATGTATCAGTCAGGATTTAGACCTCATCATAGTGCAGAGACAGCTCTGGTTAAAGTAGTAAACGATCTACTGTTGGCGTCTGATCAGGGCTGTGTCTCGCTGCTTGTGTTGCTTGACCTTAGTGCAGCATTTGATACCATTGATCATTCCATTCTCCTGGATAGACTAGAAAATGTTGTGGGAGTAAAGGGAACGGCCCTCTCCTGGCTCAGGTCTTATTGAACTGATTGCTATCAGTATGTTGATGTAAATGGTGATTTTTCTAGACATACTGAGGTAAAGTTTGATGTTCCACAAGGTTCTGTCTTGGATCCACTTCTTTTTTCTTTATATACAGTATGTTACCTCTGGATGATATTATTCATAAACATTGTATTAGTTTCCACTGTTATGCTGATGACACACAGTTGTATGTTTCTGCAAAACCTGATGAAAGACACCAGCTGAATAGAATTGAGGAATGTGTAAAGGACATTAGACACTGGATGCTTATTAACTTCCTTCTGCTTAACTCTGATAAAACTGAAGTACTTGTACTAGGACCACATGCAGCTAGAAGCAAGTTTTATGATTACACAGTAACTCTGGATGGCTTTTCTGTTTCTTCATGTGCAGCAAGAAAAGACCTCAAAGTAATTATTGACCCCAGTCTTTCATTTGAAACTCACATTGATAACATTACCCGGATAGCTTTCTTTCATCTCAGAAATATTGCTAAGATAAGAAATTTAATGTCACTACATGACACAGAAAAACTAGTTCATGCTTTTGTTACCTCCAGGTTGGATTATTGTAATGCCTTACTGTCTGGATGTTCCAATAAGGGCATAAACAAGCTCCAGTTAGTTCAAAATGCAGCAGCAAGAGTCCTTACTAGAACTAGAAAATATGACCACATCACCCCAGTCTTATCCACACTGCATTGGCTCCCAATCAAATTTTGTATTGATTATAAAATACTACTATTGACCTTTAAAGCACTGAATGGTCTCGCACCACAGTACCTGAGTGAACTTCTGGTCCTTTATGACCCACCACACCTACTTAGATCAAAAGGTACAGGCTATCTGCTGGTACCTCGTATAGTGAAGGCTACATCAGGGGGCAGAGCCTTTTCTTACAAAGCCTCACAGTTATGGAACAGCCTTCCAAGTAATGTTCAGGAATCAGACACAGTCTCAGCATTAAGTCTAGGCTGAAAACATATCTGTTTAGTCAAGCCTTTTGTTAATGGTGTTTGAGGTAAAGGAGTAGATCTGGAGGGTCCACAGACATAGTGTTTTGGTAAACTGGGATGTATGGATGCTGTCAGTCCCCACTTGCTTGCTCACTCGAGTTTGATGATGGTGTAGTGGCTGGCTGCTTTATGTCCCAGGGCTCCCTCATGCCTGTGTTACCTTCTGACTCTCCCCTTTTAGTTATGCTGTCATAGTTAGTTTTGCCGGAGTCCCTGCTTGTACTCAGCGCAAAACATATACTGTTCCTACTTATTCAGGTGACATTGGGCATACCTAACAACCTGTGTTCACCCCCCCCCAATCTGTCCCTCTGAGTTACATGTTAATCCTGAGATCGAGATGCTGACCTCTTCTGCTCCTCGGACCTGCCTGATCCATCCTGATGCCCTATGCCTGGTTGGAGTCTCATCACATTGCTCCTGTGGAGGACGGTCCCATATGGACAGTTGAAAATCATACTTGGAAGACACTCTGGACACTTACAGTAATGCTTTTATGGCTGAGGACTACAGTTGACTTGCTAACTTTAGGACTGCAGTTGTCATGAACAGTTTTGCATTCAAGTTTCCATCAATGAAGAGTTTATAACATCAACGAAACTGACTTCATGTTAAAACTGTTAATATTATAGTCATGCTGTCTGTTGTTGCCCAAATGAGTATGGGTTCCCTTTTGAGTCTGGTTCCTCTCGTGGTTTCTTCCTCATGTTGTCTGAGGGAGTTTTTCCTTGCCACCATCGCCACAGGCTTGCTCATTGGGGATAGATTAGGGATAAAATTAGCTCATGTTTTAAGGTCATTCAAATTCTGTAAAGCTCCTTTGCGACAATGTTTATTGTTAAAAGCGCTATACAAATAAACTTGACTTGACATATCCCAGGAAAGAGACAGAGAGGAAGACCACCACTTAGATGGGAAAAGACTGTCACAGATGCCCTAGGACCTACAGATCAAGCCAGAAGAATGGCAATGGATAGGGAGAGGTTTCTCCCTGCCATGCAAGCAGCCATGCTCTGAGAAGAGTTTGCTTTTGATTATGCTATTCTCTTTCCACCTTTATTTCTCTGTATTCACTTCTCTTACTTTGATACAAATAAAATGCATAAATGTTTCCTGACTGTTTCCCTAGCTTCATTGCCATTTACCATTCGAAACACCACCCCACTACTACTCGCTGCTGATCATGTTCTTTCAACATTTATGGTTTGCCATGACACTGTATGATGGTACACTCAAAAAACATTTGCACCCATGAGGTTTAACTTGTGCATTTCAGTCACATGTACATTTTCCATCCACTTTAAATCACATAACTCCAATGTAAAACATGATGCTTCATTTCACTTTCTTCTGTATGTTCACATGTTGGTGTTACATGCTGCCACTGGATGCAAAATATATATGGAATTGAAATGTTTAAACTTTTTAGTTACACTGTGGCTATATTGTAAATTTTGGTTCTATTCAAACAGTTCCAAAGCACAATGGAGGAAAATTAATAATCGTGGACGTGGGTTTCTCCATTATTGATGACTTTTTGCATACAAGAACATAAAAAAAAAAGCCTTAAAGTGCATGTTGAAATTTGACTTGGCACTTAACAGCACAAACAGCTTTTGAATTTTAGTTTACCGGTATATTGTTAGTTTAGGGCGTCACGGTGGTGTAGTGGTTAGCGCTGTCGCCTCACAGCAAGAAGGTCCGGGTTCGAGCCCCGTGGCCAATGAGGGCCTTTCTGTGCGGAGTTTGCATGTTCTCCCCGTGTCCGCGTGGGTTTCCTCCGGGTGCTCCGGTTTCCCCCACAGTCCAAAGACATGCAGGTTAGGTTAACTGGTGACTCTAAATTGACCGTAGGTATGAATGGTTGTCTGTGTCTATGTGTCAGCCCTGTGATGACCTGGCAACTTGTCCAGGGTGTACCCCGCCTTTCGCCCGCAGTCGGTTGGGATAGGCTCCAGTTTGCCTGCGACCCTGTAGAACAGGATAAAGCAGCTACAGATAATGAGATGAGATGAGATTGTTAGTTTAGGGTGGCACGGTGGTGTAGTGGTTAGCGCTGTCGCCTCACAGCAAGAAGGTCCGGGTTCGAGCTCCGTGGCCTGCGACGGCCTTTCTGTGTGGAGTTTGCATGTTCTCCCTGTGTCCGCGTGGGTTTCCTCCGGGTGCTCCGGTTTCCCCCACAGTCCAAAGACATGCAGGTTAGGTTAACTGGTGACTCTAAATTGACCGTAGGTATGAATGTGAGTCTGTGTCTATGTGAAGGCCCTGTGATGACCTGGCGACTTGTTCAGGGTGTACCCCGCCTTTTGCCCGTAGTCAGCTGGTATAGGCTCCAGCTTGCCTGCAACCCTGTAGAACAGGATAAAGTGGCTAGAGATAATGAGATGAGATTGTTAGTTTATTTTCTGACCAAACGTAAATCAGTTCATGATTTTCCTTCATCAATCGCTTTCTTACTTTCACATGTAAAACATTTAATTAGGCTAACTAATCCCCTACTTGTGATCAGTCGGTACCCTGATACCAGTTGATATGTGTTTGCAAGACAAAGCATTTGAGCCGAACTTGTCGCCGCTCATTTCATCTACATCACAGAGCATCCACAAACTTTGATAGCATCATTGACGAGGCAGCCAGAGAGCATTTTAATGCTCTCACTGCTTTTTGTGTGAATCTACCATACACGGCGCTCTTTTTCTCAGAAAGGTCACTTTCCATTTGCTCATGTCATTCATGTGACTTAAATGAGAAAAATGGGTTTCCATTTCATCTCATTATCTGTAGCCACTTTATCCTGTTCTACAGGGTCGGAGGCAAGCTGGAGCCTATCCCAGCTGACTACGGGCGAAAGGCGGGGTACACCCTGGACAAGTCGCCAGGTCATCACAGGGCTGACACATAGACACAGACAACCATTCACACTCACATTCACACCTACGGTCAATTTAGAGTCACCAGTTAACCTAATCTGCATGTCTTTGGACTGTGGGGGAAACCGGAGCACCCGGAGGAAACCCACACGGACACGGGGAGAACATGCAAACTCCACACAGAAAGGCCCTCGCCGGCCACGGGGCTCGAACCCGGACCTTCTTGCTGTGAGGCGACAGCTCTAACCACTACACCACCGTGCCACCCTGGTTTCCATTTCAATTCTGCAAAATATATTGCTTTATCAAGTCATCTGAAAAACCACATCATGCTAGCATAAAAACTTTGTGATATTTGAGTTTCTTCATTATTCACATTTCCATTACTAGTTTTTAAGTTCACTATCTAAAATGGCGCATTAAGCAAGTTAATGGAAACATGGCTGTGCTTGCGATTAACTTAGCACTTAAAAAATTATTAGAAATTCACGATGAGATCAAAGGTGACTTATTGTGATCACTTTGTGTCTCTGGTGTCAATAACAGTCTGATATACAGTACCAGTCAAAAGTTTGTACACCCCTACTCTACGCACTCATAGGGTTTTCTGTATTTTATCTTTGTAGAATGATACTGAAGACATCAAAATTATGAAGTAACATATGGAACATTTATGGAATTATGTGGTAAACTAAAAATGTTTGATATTTTAGATTCTTCAAAGCATCCAGCATTTACCTTGACACTTTGTACACTATTGGCATTATCTCAATGAGCTTCATGAGTTAGTCACCTGCATTTCAGATCAAACAATAAATAGCGCTATTCCACACCGCAACTGTAGTAATCCATATCATGTCAAGAACTGCTCAACTAAGTAAAGAGAAACAACATCCATCATTACTTTTAAGAAGAAGCCTTCCTTTGTCACATGTACACTCAAGTACAGTGAAATTCATCCTCTGCATTTAACCCATCTGCAGCAGTGGGGGAAAAAAATACACATTGGCTCTCATATATATATATATATATATATGAGAGCCAATATATATATATATATACACACGGCGGCACGGTGGTGTAGTGGTTAGCACTGTCGCCTCACAGCAAGAAGGTCCGGGTTCGAGCCCCGTGGCCGGCGAGGGCCTTTCTGTGCGGAGTTTGCATGTTCTCCCCGTGTGCGCGTGGGTTTCCTCCGGCTAGAGATAATGAGATGAGATATATATACACACACACACCAGAACAAAGCCATCTTTTGTTCAACTGGCTTCCTGAACTCGATTAATCCTACTTCTCATTTTCTTCACATTTCGTCTCATTTGTACAATAATTAACCTGCTCTACACCAACAGTGGCTTATGACAGCAGTTCAATATGACAGTTATTTGAACAGTGAATTACTGGGTGCCAATGTTTAATTAGCTTCAGATTTAACGACTGGTTGCACATTTCAGATTTCCATCTCATTGTGACTTTTTAATCATGGTCCAACCTTTCACAGAGCTCCCTGTCCAGTTAATTTACATGGCCACCACACTCTTGAGGCTTCTGAGGCTGTTGCTGATCACGGTTCATGATTTACATGATGTTCATTCATATGTAATGGAGCTGAAAGTCTTACAGATGGCTGTGCTGTGGTACGAGTGAAGTGCTAAATACTAATTCACAGATGTGTTGTGCTGTGATTTTACTGTTGTGACTTTCAATATCTTTAAGAGGATGGCAGTTGTCAGTTAGCATTTAGGAGGTCACAGCAATGAAATATCATTGTTACAGTGGTGCTTAAAAATTTGTGAACCCTTTAGAATTTTCTATATTTCTGCATAAATATGACCTAAAACATCATCAGGTTTTCACACAAGTCCTAAAAGTAGATAAAGAGAACCCAGTTAAACAAATGAGACAAAAATATTATACTTGGTCACTTATTTGTTGAGGAACATGAGCCAATATTACATATCTGTGAGTGGCAAAAGTATGTGAACCTTTGCTTTCAGTACCTGGTGTGACCCCCTTGTGCAGCAATAACTGCAACTAAACATATCCGGTAACTGTTGATCAGTCCTGCACACCGGTTTGGAGGAATTTTAGCCCTTTCCTCCGTACAGAACAGCTTCAACTCTGGGATGTTGGTGGGTTTCCTCACATGAACTGCTCGCTTCAGGTCCTTCCACAAGATTTCGATTGAATTAAGGTCAGGACTTTGACTTGGCCATTCCAAAACATTAACTTTATTCTTCTTTAACCATTCTTTGATAGAACGACTTGTGTGCTTAGGGTCGTTGTCTTGCTGCATGACCCACCTTCTGTTGAGATTCAGTTCATGGACAGATGTCCTGACATTTTCCTTTAGAATTCGCTGGTATAATTCAGAATTCATTGTTCCATCAATGATGGCAAGCCGTCCTGGCCCAGATGCAGCAAAACAGACCCAAACCATGATACTACCACCACCATGTTTCACAGATGGGATAAGGTTCTTATTCTGGAATGCAGTGTTTTCCTTTCTCCAAACATAACACTTCTCATTTAAACCAAAAAGTTCTATTTTGGTCTCATCTGTCCACAAAACATATGTCCAATAGCCTTCTGGCTTGTCCATGTGATCTTTAGCAAACTGCAGACGAGCAGCAATGTTCTTTTTGGAGAGCAGTGGCTTTCTCCTTGCAACCCTGCCATGCACACCATTGTTGTTCAGTGTTCTCCTGATGGTGGACTCATGAACATTAACGTTAGCCAATGTGAGAGAGGCCTTCAGTTGCTCAGAAGTTACCCTGGGGTCCTTTGTGACCTCGCCGACTATTACACGCCTTGCTCTTGGAGTGATCTTTGTTGGTCGACCACTCCTGGGGAGGGTAACAGTGGTCTTGAATTTCCTCCATTTGTTCACAATGTGTCTGACTGTGGATGGGTGGAGTCCAAACTCTTTAGTGATGGTTTTGTAACCTTTTCCAGCCTGATGAGCATCAACAACGCTTTTTCTGAGGTCCTCAGAAATCTCCTTTGTTCGTGCCATGATGCACTTCCACAAACATGTGTTGTGAAGATCAGACTTTGATAGATCCCTGTTCTTTAAATAAAACAGGGTGCCCGCTCACACCTGATTGTCATCCCACTGATTGAAAACATCTGACACTAATTTCATCTTCAAATTAACTGCTAATCCTAGAGGTTCACATACTTTTGCCACTCACAGATATGTAATATTTGATCATTTTCCTCAATAAATAAATGACCAAGTATAATATTTTTGTCTCATTTGTTTAACTGGGTTCTCTTTATCTACTTTTAGGACTTGTGTGAAAATCTGATGAAGTTTTAGGTCATATTTATGCAGAAATATAAACAATTTGAAAGGGTTCACAAACTTTCAAGCACCACTGTATATAAAAAACTTCCTTTTTACAAAAAGACTGACACTGGAAACTCCTTCCATAAATGCTTAGAAAACAATGACAGTGTTCAGGAGCTTCTTTTTTGTTGTGGGCAACTTTTTGGGTAACCAGGTGAGACACAGGGCAACTAATCAGGGATACAGCCAATCAGATAAGAGCAAATCTATTGCCAGGGAGACAGACACCACAAAGCTGGACACAAACATTTGCAGCCATCACTTTTGTCTTGGCTTCAGCCTTTATTTCACTTAAGTATCACTTCTGGAACAAAACTGAATAGATACTCTGGTCAAAAGAATTGGCTGTTATTTTAACTTTTGTAAGTCAAAATAACCGCATTATTCTGTCAATAATAAACACTTTAAATCTCTTTAAAAATGCTACTAGTCTCAATCACATATTCTATAACCTAATAAGAAGTCAAGCTAAGAATCCTTTGTCACACATACACTCGAGCACACAGTGAAATTTAACATCTGCATTTAACCTATCTGAAGCAATGAGAACGCACACATACCCAGAGCAGTGGGCAGCTATGCGACACAGGGCAATTAATCAGGGCAACAACCAATCAGATAAGAGTTGTGGGTTAGATGCCCTTGCTCAAGGGCACTTCAGCCCAACCTCAGGCCCTGACCACCCCATGTTAACCTAACCGCATGTCTTTGGACTGTGGGGGAAACCGGAACTCCCAGAGGAAACCTACACACACACACACACACACACACACACACACACACACACACACACACACACACACACACACACACACAGGGAGAACATGCAAACTCCACACAGAAAGCAAAAAAGAAAAAAGGACATGGACCAGGAGGACAAGGGAGTGTTATAGCCAGTTACTGAAGGAGCTGACTGATGGTCCTCTTAGCTGCAAAAACTGGTTAAAGGAGATACGCAGAACCATGGCCTCACTGTTTATAAATGCCTTGGGACCTCAAGAATGGCATAGGAATAGTTTTAAGCATTAACAATAAATCTAATATAGTAATTTTCATGATTAAAATGATTCATATAGGCAGCAGTCTGAGTGAATGACCTTGACATCTGTGACATCACCGCCTTAAGACTGTTGGTCTCATCCCCATTTTCACTATACTAAAACACAGAGCCAACTGTGACTTCGAGCCTCCATTTTGAGCTAATTTCTCACCATGCCACGTAGGTGTGTTGCTGGCGGGTGCAGCAACATGACAAAAGGTGGATTTATGTTGCATTCATGGCCCAAGAATGTTCAAACTGCAAAGATTTGGACGCGTTTTGTGAGAAATTAACGGGCCCATTAGGCGCCTACGAAGTGAACTCTCCTCTGCACATTTTACTGATGACTTGTACAAGACCTCTGATCTGTTGAGGAGTATTGGCTATAAGCCCATATTGAAAAAGGGTGCAGTACCAACAATTAAAGGAAAAGAAAACTACAAGAAAAGGAAAGTAAGTACAGTTGCACCAGTTCTCCCGGAGTATGAGCCGAGCAGTAATGGCGGAGTACTCAGTGTGGAGAAAATGGAGAATGAGTGGACCAGTCGTCTGATTTCTCTGCTGGATATGCTTGCCTCAGCAGCAATATCTCATCCTTACATGGAAGAAGCGAATGAACAAAGAACTGAAAGTCAGATTGTTTCAAAACAATCAGCCACAAGATTGGCCTTCAAGAAGTGGGAACACAGACGGGTAAGATGCAACCCACATTTGGTTACATCACAACAACACTCGTTGTTTACCTGCATTTAGATTAATACATGTAACTTGTATTGTGTATTTAAGTTGCCAGTATAAAATTATTTAATTTGCTTCAGAATGTGATTGTCTCAGTTCATCTGATAAAATGTAAAAGGCTAATTAAATTATCAGTGAAAATGCATGGATGTACATGTATGTTGCATAAGTTTTAATGCCCATCCTGTTTTAATGAGAGTCACATGAGACTGTCAGTTCAATTCCATCCAATTCTCTAGAAGCCTTTGTTCTCTGGCTTTATTTCATAAGGTGGGGGCGTCCGTGGCCAAGCGGTTAGCGAGCTCTGCTCCGTGATCACTGTAGCCTCCCACCAATGAGGTCGTGAGTTCAGTCCTTGCCCTTTTGGTCTCCAGGAACCTTCAGAAGGTCATAGATTTGCCGAGGACATTGTCCTCGGTTTTCCTCCCACACCAATCCTGGCACTGCCGTCATACAAGTGAAATAATCTTGAGGAAATAAATAAATAAATACTTTTTTTTAAGGTCCACCAGAACCCTGAGGATGGTTGCAGGTTCTATTCGGCTTTCCTCAGTTCTTCCAACTATCCATCCCTCAGCACAATAATCCTGGTGGCCGTAATACGAAAGATTCTCGATCACGACATTAACCCACAATCAACGAAGTCAAATCAGTCTTAGTTGAGCAAGTCGGTAATGGTATTTCTTACTTTCACCATATATTTTTATGTATATGACTTTGTAGACACTGCAGGAAATCAACATTGAAAACATGGCACCAGTGAATGAAGAACTTTGTAACAATGACAATCATCTACGACAAACAGGATCATGTTCTGCTGCCACAGATGATCTACAGGCTGAGACAAGTTTAAAAAAAAAAAAAATTATTCACAACAAGAGGTCCCCTCCTAGAACTGCCACCTTATTGTGGTGGAGGGGTTTGTGTGCTTGAATGATCCTAGGAGCTATGTTGTTGGGGGCATTATGCCCCTGTCAGGGTTTCCCAAGGCAGACAGGTCCTAGGTGACAGGCCAGACCAAGAGCAGTTCACCAAAAACCCCTATGGAGAAAAAATCAAGGACCGTGACGTCGCCCGGTATGACGCAGCCAGGGCCCCACCCTGGAGCCAGGCCCAGGGTTGGGGCTCGTATGCGAGCGCTTGGTGGCCGGGCCTTTGCCCATGGGGCCCGGCCGGGCTCAGCCCAAAGAGGTGACGTGGGCCCGACCTCCTGTGGGTTCACCACCCACAGAGGTACCAGTAGGGGATTGGTGTAGTGTGGACTGGGTGGCAGTCGAAGGCAGGGGCCTCGACGACCTGATCCCCGGACACAGCGGCTGGCTGTTAGGACATGGAATGTCACTTCGCTGGGGGTGAAAGAGCCTGAGCTTGTGCGGGAGGTTGAGAGGTACCGGCTAGAGATAGTCGGGCTCACCTCCACACACAGCTTGGGCTCTGGAACCCAGCTCCTCGAGAGGGGCTGGACTTTCCACTTCTCTGGAGTCGCCCGTGGTGAGCGGCGGTGGGCTGGTGTGGGCTTGCTTATAGCTCACCTGCTCAGCAGCCATGTGTTGGAGTTTACCCCAGTGAACGAGAGGGTTGCCTCTCTGCGCCTTTGGATTGGGGAGAGGGCTCTTGCTGTTGTTTGTGCCTACAGGCCAAATAGCAGTATAGAGTATCCGGCCTTCTTGGAGTCCCTGGGAGAGGTACTGAGGGGTGCTCAGACTGGGGACTCCATTGTGCTACTGGGGGACTTCAATGCTCATGTGGGCGACGACAGTGACACCTGGAAGGGCGTGGTTGGGAGGAACGGCCTCCCCGATCTGAACCCGAGTGGTGTTTTGTTATTGGACTTCTGTGCTAGTCACGGTTTGTCCATAACAAACACCATGTTCGAGCATAGGGGTGTCCATAAGTGCACGTGGCACCAGGACACCTTAGGTCGGAGGTCGATGATCGACTTTGTAGTCGTTTCATCTGATCTCCGGCCCTATGTCTTGGACACTTGGTTGAAGAGAGGGGCTGAGCTGTCAACTGATCACCACCTGGTGGTGAGTTGGATCCACTGGTGGAGGAGGAAGCTGGACAGACCTGGCAGGCCCAAATGTATGGTGAGGGTCTGCTGGGAACGTCTGGCCAAGCACTCTGTTGGGGAGATCTTTAACTCCCACCTCTGGGAGAGCTTTTCCCAGCTTCCGAGGGAGGCGGGGGACATTGAGTCTGAGTGGACCATGTTCTCTACCTCCATTGTGGACGCAGCTGTTTGGAACTATGGCCGCAAGGTCTCCGGTGCCTGTCGTGGCGGCAATCCCCGAACCCGGTGGTGGACACCGGAAGTAAGGGATGCCGTCAAGCTGAAGAAGGAGTCCTATCAGGCCATGTTGACCTCTGGGACTCCTGAGGCAGCTGACTGGTATCGGCAGGCCAGGCGTGCTGCAGCTCGGGCAGTTGCGGAGGCAAAAACTCAGAACTGGGAGGAGTTCGGGGAGGCCATGGAGAAGGACTATCGGTCGGCCTCGAAGAAATTCTGGCAAACCGTCCGGTGCCTCAGGAGGGGGAAGCAGTACTCTGCCAGCACTGTTTACAGTGCAGGTGGGGAGCTGTTGACCTCGACTGGGGACATTGTCGGGCGGTGGAAGGAATACTTTGAGGATCTCCTCAATCCCACCATCATGTCTTCCACTGAGGAGACTGAGGCTGATGACTCAGAGGTGGACTCGTCCATTACCCAAGCCGAAGTCACTGAGGTGGTTTGCAAGCTCCTCGGTGGCAAGGCACCGGGGGTGGATGAGATCCGCCCTGAGTATCTCAAGTCTCTGGATGTTGTGGGGCTGTCTTGGTTGAGATGCCTCTGCAACATCGCGTGGCGGTCGGGGACATTGCCTCTGGAGTGGCAGACTGGGGTGGTGGTCCCTCTTTTTAAGAAAGGGGACCGGAGAGTGTGCTCCAATTATAGGGGAATCACACTTCTCAGCCTCCCAGGGAAGGTTTACTCCAGGGTACTGAAGAGGAGAATTCGACCAATAGTCAAACCTCGGATCCAGGAGGAACAATGCGGTTTTCGTCCTGGTCATGGAACACTGGACCAGCTCTATACCCTTCATAGGGTGCTCGAGAGTTCATGGGAGTTTGCCCAACCAGTCCACATGTGCTTTGTGGATCTGGAGAAGGCATTCGACCGTGTCCCCCGTGGTATTCTGTGGGGGGTGCTTCGGGAGTATGGGGTTCGGGGCTCTTTGCTAAGGGCTGTCCGGTCCCTGTACAGTACGAACGGAGCAGGAGTCTGATTCGCATTGCCGGCAGTAAGTCAGACCTGTTCCCAGTGCATGTTGGACTCCGGCAGGGCTGCCCTTTGTCACCGGTTCTGTTCATAATTTTTATGGACAGAATTTCTAGGCGCAGCCAGGGGCCGGAAGGAATCCTGTTTGGGAACCACAGGATTTCACCTCTGCTTTTTGCGGATGATGTTGTCCTGTTGGCTTCTTCAAACCAGGACCTTCAGCATGCACTGGGGCGGTTTGCAGTCGAGTGTGAAGCGGCTGGGATGAGAATCAGCACCTCCAAGTCCGAGGCCATGGTTCTCGACCAGAAAAGGGTGGCTTGCCCTCTCCAGGTTGGTAGAGAAGTCCTGCCTCAAGTGGAGGAGTTTAAGTATCTCGGGATCTTGTTCACGAGTGAGGGAAGGATGGAGCGTGAGATCGACAGGCGGATCGGTGCAGCCTCCGCAGTGATGCGGTCGCTTTACCGGCCCGTCGTGGTGAAGGAGCTGAGCCAAAAGGCGAAGCTCTCAATTTACCGGTCGATCTATGTTCCGACTCTCACCTATGGTCATGAGCTTTGGGTAATGACCGAAAGAACAAGATCGCGGATACAAGCGGCCGAAATGAGTTTCCTTCGCAGGGTGGCTGGGCCCTCCCTTAGAGATAGGGTGAGGAGCACAGTCACTCGGGAGGAGCTCGGAGTAGAGCCGCTGCTCCTCCACATCGAGAGGAATCAGCTGAGGTGTCTCGGGCATCTTTTTCGGATGCCTCCTGGACGCCTCCCTGGGGAGGTGTTCCAGGCATGTACCCCCGGGAAGAGGCCCCGGGGAAGACCCAGGACACGCTGGAGGGACTATGTCTCTTGGCTGGCGTGGGAACGCCTCAGTGTTCTTCTCGAGGAGCTGGCCGAGGTGTCTGGGGAAAGGGAAGTTTGGGCTTCCATGCTTAGACTGCTGCCTCCGCGACCCTGTCCCGGATAAGCGGAAGAAGATGAGACGAGATGAGATGAGACGAGACAACAAGAGGTAGTTAGCTTTTATTTCTTATTGTAATGATACAAATCTACTTGATTTGCAGGCATCTGTATGTGAATATATTCAAGTTATGTAAAATAATAGAAAAAGTTATCCTAAATTCTATCAGTACATTTACGATGAACATGTTCTGTCCAGCTTTTCTATATAAAGTTTGTTAACAGTGTGTGTGGCAGCGGGGGCGTGGTCAAGCGCCGGTCTGTGACAGGAGGGCGGAGTCGGGGAAGGTAAGTGGCAGAATCGCTACACCTGAGGGTAATTAACCTGTGTTTGTGTGTGTTTTCCCCAGTAAACCACCCTCTACTTAAGGAGGGAGAGGGAGAGCGGAAGGGAGCTCTCTCCCCAGCCAGACGACTTGTGTGTGTGTATGCCTGTGTGCGTGGCTGAGAGAGTGGTGTATGTATGAAGGTAGGATAGTGCCATATATCCGAAGAAGAGCAGACTATGATTTGCACTTGTAAAACCCGTAATTGGCAAATTGTGAATGCGCATCTCAGAGTTTGTAAGTGTAACTTCAGATCCACACATCTGCAAAAAGCAAACTGCAAGCATATTTCACAACTTGTGAAAGCGCATCTTCGAATTTGCACTTGTAACTTCAGATCTGCAAAGCTGCACAACAGGATTTGCATGTGCAGGTTCCTATTTGCTCGCTCAGTTGCGTCATCCTTCTCACGTGATTTTTGGCACGATTCACTCGGATGGAGATTTGAAGGAAATGATTTGCGCGCAGAGACCAGGAATGCCTGTTCTACCACTTTTGTCCAGGAGGTGGCAGTGTGGTTATTGGCCATGCAAAGTCGTATATAGGGATAATATCTCAATAAACGGCTCTGTGTGGCCATGAATCTTGGTCTGCGACACGGCGCCACGAAAGCATGGAGGGAAGAGGTGTTCAACAACGTGTAAGTAACATTATGGTTTAAATGTCTTATAGTTAACTAACTCTGTAATATACACGGTTAGTGAAATTATCCTATTTGAGGTAATGTGCACGTAAAAGCAGCCTTGAAGAATGAGGTAATTAGGCTATCTTGACAGGCTAAGTTGGCTAACTATATTGTAATACACGTGTAGTAACATTTACAATTAGCGAAATTATCCTAATAGAGCAAATGTGCGAGCGATACAGCTTGAAGAGTATAGGTAGTTATCCTGAGAAGCTACATTAGCTAACTGTATATAATTGTGCTTGTAACATGTGTGTAGTAGGCTAACGTTTCACATCAGTGGCAGGCTGACCATCAGGAGCATCGTGACGATTCCCACATATGTCGATGGGCAACATTAGATTGCGAATATCCAAGTTAGCTAATCAGTCCCTCCAGGATTGCGTTGGCCTTTTTGTGATTTTTGCGGCCTAAAATATCTTGTTTCGCGGCACCCTTTAAAAATGCAGTGAATGTGGTAATGTGTATAGGCATACGGGAGCAAGTGAAAGTTTAAGTATGTGGAAACATTTAAATTCCGTCAGTCATTACGTTTTTCACGTTTCTTTTCCAAACAGGTCAGTATACGGGATGCAGCACAGAACCTCCTCTCTGTCTTGCAACCTATTGTCCAGCAATTGCCAGATGAACCTGTGGGAACATCTCAACCGCAAAGTAACCTAACTGCAGGGCAACAGCCTACAGTTCATCAGGAAATGACCAGGTTTGACCTTTGAAAATCATATTAACCAAAATAAACTGTTCAACAAATGAGGAGGAAATAAACACCATCCACTTTGTGCACATGCACCTGTCCCTATCTTGTAATACTCAGTGGTAATATTTGTGGCATTGGTAATTGCTGACTAATTGCTGGTGATTGCTGACCTTGTATTTTTGACTTGTGCTTTTCTGATACTAACTCAGCTGAACTTTGAATACTCAAATTTACACCCTTGATATTTCATCATGTGAAAGTTGTCACAGTCAGTAAAATGGGAGCTGCAGTGCTTCAACACATGAATTGAATAGAAATATCAATGACTATACTACAGCTGCAAAAAATGGTTTCTTAAGTCAACAAAATGACTGAATGTCTTTTTTTTTCAGGTCATTTTTCAGGTCATTTCAGGTCAATGCTTGCATTGTTTCTGTTTTTACAGCTTGATGGAACATCAGAGCTATCAGAACAAGAGAAAGCGCGTGTTCAGAATTTGGCCTTTGCATGGGACCTTCCCAGAGTAACTGAAAATAACCGAAGATGGTTATGTGAAAAAATGCTTCTTCATTCTGTGAGTCTTACTTTGCAGTTACTGTATTACTAGAGAGCAGTACTGTAGATGGAGCAAAAGATTCAATGTGCACTTAGTCTAGGCATTTAACACTTGTGCCTCAATTACAGATTTTTTCCCGTTAGGGTTCCTTGGGGAGAAATCTGTCCACATAAAAAGACTGTCATAACAGATAACGAGTTTATTTTTAACCAACATTAGTCCTGTTAACATGTATAAAATATAAATTAATTTTCAGGATTTCAATTCTATTTTAAATGTGTGTTTCATATGGGTTTTTAATGGAAAAAATAAAATTATTCACAATCACAACATTTAGCAACAGCATTTATTAAGTGATGTTCCGTTTCATGGCCATGTCGATAGCTAATTCCTGGAACCTTATTTTATACAAGACGTTATCCATGGACCAAGGACACTGCATTCCTAACATAAAAATATTTCTCATTTTTAAAGGTCATTGGACACACCACCAGACAAGTGAAGCAACTGCGCAAGGGTCTAAAAGAGACTCATCTCTGGCATCTCATGACAGAAAAACCTGATGTGGTACCCTTAATTTTTCCAAGGGAGAAGGATGCCTCATTGACTTCAGAGGTAAAACAAAAATGCTTAAGTGCCAAGTGCATAGCCTTTAAGGGGAACTGTGGTTGATCTCAGATCTAACTCTAACCTTCTGAAAATGTTTCAAGGCCATTCTATGTGTAATTACCTGGCCCAGTGCTACAGATGACGACTCTGAAGATGAATGTCCAGTCGAAACTACAAGTCGCATAACAGGATATCTTCGTGAATTTATTGAGAATGGTAGGTGACCAGTTATTTGTAACGTCTAAAGAATATTTTCTATATTTTACTTTGTCATGTAAACATGCTGTGTCAGTTAATGTCTGACTGTTCTTGGTTTACGTCCATGTCCACTCATAATCAGTATTAAGTGTCTTAGTATTAGTATCTTATACCATCCATATACATGCTGCAGCTAATACTGATTATGACTGGACATGGATGTAAACAGAGACCACCCAACTTCAATTTGTTCAAGAATCCATCATTTTGTAAAGTATGGTCAACAGACATCTGGTCTTTCACCTGCAGCATCCAGCAATGACCAGAAAGAACTGCTGCGTTTTTGGACTGGATGGGAGGTCTTGCCCCGTGAACTCATTGTCGCGATGACTTCATCAAAGTACCCAAGAGCAGCAACTTGTTTTGAAACACTCCGTCTTCCCACTCATTGCACTGATTTCAGGCAGTTTCAAAAGGACCTAGAGGTGTGCATCAAAACAAGCAACACTGGATTTGGGCTCATATAACAAGTGGCACAGGCATAAAGTTATTTTGATTGACTTTCTACAGTATATGCAACCTTTCATGTAATTTCATTCAATTTTTTTAAGGTTTAGGTTCTCTGGAATGACTGTTTTTGTCTTTGTAGAAGCACTGCCTGTTAAGTGTGTCAACATCTAAAAAGTGAAGAAGGGGAAAAAAACATTAAAAGCACTGTAAAACATCAGCATGTTTATTTATTTAAGTAACAAAAGTGGACATTAACATTGTGGTAACTACAATATTTTAACTTGCAATCATATTCTGCACCACTTGCAGAGTTGCCAGGTACTGGTCTGTGCCAAAGGACAAAGATGGAGCCGTTGGATTGACCCTTTGTTTCAACTCCTCCATTTGTGCACTGCTCAAAGGGCAAGCAATTGAAGGCACAGTAACCCCAGGGTTTGGATCTGTTCTCAGTCCACTGCTTTCCCAGTCAAGCAGGGGAATGTTTAGCACCTGAAAGTGATATTAAAACAAAGTCATGATCCCATGTGAAACACTTGTTCACTATCTTGGGATAAAATGTATATTTTAAAAAGGTGCAGTCTTCTTCTCCAATCTAAAAAAATCTTTATGTTGGAAAACTGGTTTAGAACAGTACATTATTTCAGTCTCAAGAGCACAGAAAGGAGTGTCATAATTTGACTGTGGAACAATACAAAAATCCATTTGCCAGAATGGCAAATTGCACCTTATAGCTGTCTGTGTAGATTCTCATTCATCCAGGTCATGGTAGTCAAAGGAGTTAAGTTGTAAGCAACTGGACTTCTTGTTGGAGCTTGAAGACATTTCACCTTTTATCCAAAAGGATTCTTCAGTTCTGGCCTGATGTTGGAAACCAGGAGTTATATCTCACTCCAATTCACACCTTGACGGGTGTGAATTGTGACCCTTTGTCATGGAATGAGGGGTGTGGTTCACACCTCCAGTGATCCAGAGATATAATTCCTGGTTTTCAAACATCAGGCCAGAACTGAAAAAGCCTTTGGGATAAAAGGTGAACGGTCTTCAAGCTCCAACAAGAAGTTCAGTTGCTTACAACTTAACTCCTTTGACTATCTTCCACACAGTTATGTAAACTCCTTTAGGCTACGTTTACATTACGTCGAATCAGCGGATCATCAGATTAATGTTCTTAAAATGATTCGCGTTTACACTAAAACCGTTAGCCGTGCACACAGCAACACCAATACGCGGATACGCTCGGCTCCGCAGGCATCCTGCGCTCCAAATCACTCCGCCCTGAACAGCGAGTGCCCTCTGGAGGGTGTGCACTCCGGCCCTGCGCAGCTCACAGAGCGCGCGAGTGAAGTGAACAAGCCACGATTCGGGACTGAGCCGCTGTGTGTGAGATCCCAGCGCATATCACTTATTACTTGCAAGTGGAAGGATGGCAAGCCTAAAGACAATCATAACTACACAATGGGCAGTATTTGCATCAGTATTTGCAGTATTTTCATACTTTTATACTCTTTAATGAAAGGTGATACAAGGCGGAAGTCTGCGCCGTTTTTCAGCAGTCGCGTCACATGACCAACGCCAGCGAATCAGGAAGGTGGATGTCACAGTGACGTTGTCCAATGAGACGCCAGCTAGAGCTCAGCACAGCGTATTCGCGTATTCTGAATGTTTACACAGCACCGGAGCTGATACGATCTAGATTGAATACGTGGACGCTGGCGGATTCCCGTTTCCCCGCTTTTTCAGGGGGGTTAATGTAAACGGACAGTGCATCCGCGAAGAAAACGAGACAGATACGGTCTAGTGTAAACGTAGCCTTAGTTCGGTGGTTGTGAATATCACCACTTAATTAAACATCAGGCATGATTAAAAAAAAAAAAATAACCTGATCAGTTTGTGATTGGTGTCAATGTGCATGAGAAACCTTGGGCTCGGAACAAAGTAGTTCCGTCTCACCACACACCCAAGGTTTATCATGCGGGAATACACACCAAGGGTGTCCACCCTATGCAGTGATGCTCGGATATGATCCCACTGCACTTTGTGTCCTTCTGCCTCCAATGCCCCTTTCATCATGCGGTATCCTGCATGTGGCATCCTGGTTTTAATCTGAGACACAATCCCATCAAGCTGCTCATTTGAGAGGTTGCTGTAGGAGGCCCTAACACTAAGGTTGAACTCCTCCATCCGCCGACGCACTGTTCTGATGGACACCCCAAGTAAATCAGCAATTGTCGGTACAGGGAACGACAACTCCAACAGGCTGCTTATTTGCTCGTCAGAAATGAGTGTCTTTGGGCGCCCTCTTGCACCTTGCTCCATACTCAATGCTGTTACTTTTTCTTGATCAATCTCAGTGTTGATCGCACGGTCCAGTTCATCTATTCCTGCAATTACCTCTGCTGGAATAGTGACTTGACCTGCTATGGCACTGAGAAAAACTCTCTCCTGACAACATACAAACTGTATGAAGTCCATGTCCAGGTGTGGCTGTTGCAGGACATGTTCCAGGCGTGTAAGCAGTCTTTGAAGGACATGACGCAACAGTGCCTGTAAATAAAAGACAATTTTCCATTGTTATTGTACTATACATGAAAGGCACTTAGCAAACATACATAGGTTCTGCATCAGTTACTGCACTTTTATCTCCCTTAACAATGGGATTCTCTTCCTTGATTGGCTGATGGGGTGGCCATTAACATCGTATAAATGGCCTACCTTTGAAGTAGTCCCCAAAAAAGTAATCACCGTTCCATATCAATGCGCTTATGAATGGTAACAATAACAGTAGTAAAGTACCGGTAGCCAAATAACTATTGACTAACAAATCATGGACAGCGGAGAAAATATCGAAAAAACATAGTCGTATAAACATGTTTATATGTCTAGGGGAAAATGATGTACAAAATAGATTTAAAAATGGTCTCTCCTTATGTCAATTAAGTTCTCTGTTTGAATATCGTTTTTTTCCTGAAAAACAGGAGGGAAAGCCGCCAATAGTCACTGCAGCACTCAGGAAAAAATAATACTGCTCCTCTCCTCTCTCAGTGGAGGCGGATACTCTGTGCAGCCCAAAGACAGGCAGCGCGTTTTAATATACCACAATCCAAGGTTGCCCATTGTCATAGGTGTGTTTAATTGCTTACTATATTATTGCTGGTGAAGTTGACTGTTTAAATCAGGCTAACTGTCAGGCCACCAGGAGTGGTCCCGATGGTCAGCTCGCCACTGCTGTGAAACATTAGCCTACTACACGTATGTTACAAGCACAATTATATACAGTTAGCTAACGTAGCTTCTCAGGATAACTACCTATACTCTTCAAGCTGTATCGCTCGCACATTTGCTCTATTAGGATAATTTCGCTAACTGTAAATGTTACTACATGTGTATTACAATATAGTTAGCCAACTTAGCCTGTCAAGATAGCCTAATTACCTCATTCTTCAAGGCTGCTTTTACGTGCACATTACCTCAAATAGGATCATTTCACTAACCGTGTATATTACAGAGTTAGTTAACTATAAGACATTTAAACCATAATGTTACTTACACGTTGCTGAACACCTCTTCCCTCCATGCTTTCGTGGCGCCGTGTCGCAGACCAAGATTCATGGCCACACAGAGCCGTTTATTGAGATATTATCCCTATATACGACTTTGCATGGCCAATAACCACACTGCCACCTCCTGGACAAAAGTGGTAGAACAGGCATTCCTGGTCTCTGCACGCAAATCGTTTCCTTCAAATCCATCCGAGTGAATCGTGCCAAAAATCACGTGAGAAGGATGACGCAACTGAGCGAGCAAATAGGAACCTGCACATGCAAATCCTGTTGTGCAGCTTTGCAGATCTGAAGTTACAAGTGCGAATTTGAAGATGCGCTTTCACAAGTTGTGAAATATGCTTGCAGTTTGCTTTTTGCAGATGTGTGGATCTGAAGTTACACTTACAAACTCTGAGATGCGCATTCACAAGTTGCGAATTACGGGTTTTACAAGTGCAAATCATAGTCTGCTCTTCTTCGGATATATGGCACTATCCTACCTTCATATGTATGCGTCTGAAAAGAGCAAATAAAAAGAGTGATTGAATTTTACTCTGTCCTGCCGTCCTCTGTGCTCCACCCACGCGCGATTCTCGCTACAGTGGTGCCAAAACCCGGGCAAGGTGGAGCATCAGTCCTGCAGCCCCATGGAATCCTCCCCGTTCACAGACTTGGTCCACGCCCTCGCCACGGCTCAGCAGAGCCAGCACCAGGCACTCGTCACGCTCCGGAAGGAGCAGGAGCGCCGCTTCGAAGCCCTGGTGCTGGCTCAGCAGGAAGATCGAGAGGCGTTCCGGCCTCTCCTCGCGTCGGCAGGGTCCACCAGCGCCCCGGCCGCGGGCCCGTCTCCCCTCACCTTAAGCAAGATGGGCCCACAGGACGACCCCGAGGCTTTCATCACATTGTTCGAGCAGGTCGCCGAAGCCTCGGGGTGGCTGATGGAGCAGCGTGCGGCGCGCCTCCTCCCCCTCCTGACGGGAGAGGCGCAGCTAGCCGCACTACAGCTCCCCACCGATCGCCGGTTGGCCTACGCTGACCTTCGCCGGGCTGTCCTCCAGTGCGTGGGGCGCACGCCGGAGCAGCAGCGCCAGCGCTTCCGCGCGCTGCGGATGGAGGAAGGCGGCAGCCCGTTCGCGTTTGGCCAGCAGCTCCGGGACGCCTGCTGGCGGTGGCTGAGGGCCGAAGATCGCGACGCCGAGGGAATCATCGACCAGGTGGCGCTGGAACAGTTCATCGCCCGCTTACCAGCCGGAACCGCAGAGTGGGTCCAGTGCCATCGCCCGGCGTCGCTGGATCAGGCTGTAGGACTGGCGGAGGATCATCTGGCAGCTGTTCCGGTGGCAGGACAACCAACGACATCGTCTTCTCTTTCTTCTTCTCTCTCTCTTTCTCCCCCCCTCCTCCCGTGTCCCGTCCTCGCCCCATTCCCCCACCACGGAGGCGGGAGCCGGCTCCACCCCAGCCGGCCCGCCGCACCCGTGGTGCCCTCCCGTTTCTCTCTTCTGTGTCTGTCTCTCCCCCCCCTCAGGTGAGTGAGCCTCAGAACACAGCTGCAGAGGGAAGGCCCGGGCCGGTTTGCTGGTGCTGCGGGGAACTGGGCCACCTGCAGCAACAGTGTGCAGCGATGGAGGTGGGGGCGGTGGTGCGGATCCCCGATGCGCCAGAGGCTGCCCTCGATCGGGCCGGAGCGTATCGCATACCGGTAAGTGTACAAGGGGCTACATATCAGGCGTTGGTGGATTCAGGCTACAATCAGACCTCAATCTGCCAAAGCCTGGTGAAAGACAAGGCATTGGGGGGAGCACAAGGGGTGAAGGTGTTGTGTGTGCACGGGGATATTCACAGCTACCCGTTGGTGTCGGTCCACATACATTTCAGAGGGGAAAAATCAATAGTGAAGGCGGCGGTTAATCCTCGCCTTACCCACTCTTTGATCTTGGGGACTGATTGGCCGGGATTTCGGTGTTTGATGGCACGCCTAGTAAAGAGTGGGTCCTGCCGGTTGATAGGGGAGGGTCCCGGTGTCGCTTTGGCTGGAGCTGCGGTCGCAGAGCCGTCTACGTCATCTCCGCGACAGAGTGAGGAGCCCCCGGCCCCTCCTCTTTCTATTGGGGAATCCCTCGCGGATTTCCCACTGGAACAATCGTGAGACAAGACTCTGTGACACGCGTTTGACAAAGTGAGAGTAATCGATGGTCAAACGCTCCAGCCAAACGCCACCCCGTCCTTCCCCTATTTTTCCATTTTGAAGGATAGGTTATACCGAGTTACGCAGGACACTCAGACGAAAGAGCGAGTCACCCAGTTGTTAATTCCAAAGAGCCGCCGGCAATTGGTATTCCAGGCGGCTCACTTTAATCCCATGGCTGGACACCTCGGGCAGGATAAGACACTCGCCCGGATAATGGCCCGATTCTATTGGCCAGGGATTCGCGGCGACGTCCGTAAGTGGTGTACGGCGTGCCGCGAATGCCAGTTAGTAAATCCAGCGGCCATTCCAAAAGCGCCCTTGCGCCCCCTACCATTAATCGAGACCCCGTTTGAAAGAATTGGGATGGATCTCGTCGGGCCATTAGATCGGTCAACACGAGGGTACCGCTTTATATTGGTTCTGGTGGACTATGCAACGCGATACCCGGAAGCGGTGCCTCTTCGCAATATCTCAGCACGCAGTATTGCAGAGGCCCTCTTCCACATCATCTCCCGGGTTGGAATCCCGAAAGAGATTCTGACTGACCAAGGCACCTCGTTTATGTCACGAACACTGAGCGAACTGTATGGGCTACTGGGTATTAAGCCGATCCGCACCAGCGTTTATCACCCACAGACGGACGGTTTAGTTGAACGGTTCAATCGCACCCTCAAGAATATTATCAAAAAATTAGTAAGTGAGGACGCACGTAACTGGGATAAGTGGCTCAAACCCTTGCTGTTTGCAGTGCGAGAGGTCCCCCAAGCCTCCACGGGGTTCTCCCCGTTTTAATTATTATACGGGCGTAAGCCGCGTGGCATCTTAGATGTACTGCGGGAAAATTGGGAGGAGGGACCTTCACAGAGCAAAAACGAGATTCAGTACGTTATGGATCTGCGTGCAAAACTCCACATGCTCACCCACCTAACTCAGGAGAATTTGCGGCAGGCCCAGGAACGGCAAACCCGCCTGTACAACAAGGGCACACGCCTTAGAGAATTCACTCCGGGAGATAAGGTACTCGTCCTGTTGCCCACGTCGAGCTCCAAATTAATCGCCAAGTGGCAAGGACCCTTTGAGGTCACACAGCGAGTCGGGGACGTCGACTATGAGGTTAGGCGAACGGACAGGGAGGGGGCGCTACAGATCTACCACCTCAATCTGCTAAAACTCTGGAATGAGGAGGTCCCCGTGGCGTTGGTGTCGGTAGTTCCAGAGAAGGCGGAGCTGGGGCCGGAGGTCCAAAAAGGGACATTGGCATCTCGTACCTCTCCGGTCCCCTGTGGAGACCACCTCTCCCCGACCCAACTCACGGAGGTCGCCCAGTTGCAGGCCGAGTTTTCGGATGTGTTCTCGCCCCTGCCCGGTCGCACTAACCTCATAGAACACCACATAGGGACGCCCCCGGGGGTGGTAGTGCGTAGCCGTCCTTATAGATTACCCGAACACAAAAAAAGGTGGTTCGGGAAGAACTTCAGGCCATGCTCGAAATGGGCATCGTCGAGGAGTCCCACAGTGACTGGAGCAGCCCGGTGGTCTTGGTTCCTAAGGCCGACAGCTCGGTCCGGTTCTGTGTGGACTATAGAAAAGTCAACGCGGTGTCTAAATTCGACGCGTACCCAATGCCTCGTATTGATGAGCTGCTCGATCGACTAGGCACGGCTCGCTTTTACTCAACACTGGATTTGACAAAGGGATATTGGCAGATCCCCTTGACTCCATTATCCCGGGAAAAAACGGCCTTTTCCACACCGTTCGGCTTACACCAGTTCGTCACACTTCCGTTTGGGCTGTTTGGGGCGCCCGCTACGTTTCAGCGGCTGATGGACCGGGTCCTCCGGCCCCACGCTACCTACGTGGCCGCTTACCTTGACATCATTATTTATAGTAATGACTGGCAGCGGCACCTGCAACACCTGAGGGCTGTCCTTAGGTCGCTGAGGCGGGCGGGGCTCACTGCCAACCCGAAGAAGTGTGCGATTGGGCGGGTGGAAGTACGGTATCTGGGCTTCCACTTGGGTAACGGGCAGGTGCGTCCCCAAATTAATAAGACAGCAGCGATTGCGGCCTGCCCGAGGCCCAAGACCAAAAAGGGGGTGAGACAGTTCCTGGGGCTGGCTGGCTACTATCGTAGGTTTATACCTAATTATTTGGACGTCACCAGCCCGCTGACTGACCTCACTAAAAAGGGGGCGCCAGATCCGGTCCAGTGGACGGAGCAGTGCCAGCAGGCTTTCTCTGAGGTAAAGGCTGCACTGTGTGGGGGGCCACTTTTACACTCCCCTGACTTCTCTCTCCCTTTTATGTTGCAGACGGATGCATCGGACAGAGGGCTGGGGGCCGTTTTTTCCCAGCAGGTGGAGGGGGAGGATCGCCCCATCCTGTACATTAGTCGGAAGCTGTCAGTGCGTGAGGGGCGCTACAGCACCATAGAGAAGGAGTGCCTGGTGATCAAGTGGGCGGTCCTCGCCCTCCGTTACTACCTGCTGGGGCGCTCTTTCACCCTCTGTTCAGACCACGCGCCCCTCCAGTGGCTCCACCGCATGAAGGATGCCAACGCGCGGATCACCCGTTGGCATCTGGCACTCCAACCCTTCAACTTCAAGGTGGTCCACAGGCCGGGGGGGCGCAGATGGTCGTGGCGGACTTCCTCTCCCATCAAGGGGGGGGGGAGTCGGCTGCGGGCCGGACGGGTGCCCGGCCTGAGTCGGGCGGTGGGGGTATGTGGCAGCGGGGGCGTGGTCAAGTGCCGGTCTGTGACAGGAGGGACAGAGTCGGGGAAGGTAAGTGGCAGAATCGCTACACCTGAGGGTAATTAACCTGTGTTTGTGTGTGTTTTCCCCAGTAAACCGCCCTCTACTTAAGGAGGGAGAGGGAGAGTGGAAGGGAGCTCTCTCCCCAGCCAGACAACTTGTGTGTGTGTATGCCTGTGTGCGTGGCTGAGAGAGTGGTGTATGCATCTGAAAAGAGCAAATAAAAAGAGTGATTGAATTTTACTCTGTCCTGCCGTCCTCTGTGCTCCACCCACGCGCGATTCTCGCTACAGTGTGATAACACTAAATCAGTAATACTGGAGCGCTATATTTGTATTTGTTAAAATTAATTATCTGCATTGAATATGAGTCAGTAATGTCCATGTAACTAGCTTTTTTTTTTTTGGTTGTGTGCAGCATTCTCTTAGATTATACTGGTGCCTTGACTTTACACTAGATCAGACTGTCAGGTGACTTTATCCTCAAGTCATGCTAAAAATCCAAAAGCAATAGGTGCTAACTGTTATAGGTACCCAGAAGTATAAGTGGAAAGGAGTGGATGGAGGTATAAAGTGCGACCTATTGAAATCGCCACCAGAATCTGAAAGCCCAGATATCAGAAGATATGTCTTCGGCTGAACAGAGCCCTGAACCCATGAATGGGAGTGATCCCGATTGCATTCCTGAAGAATGCAGTGATCCCGATTACATTCCTGAAGAAGGCAGTGATTCGGAAGATATCATGTAAGTGTAGCCAGCAGTTGGCTAGGTTGGGGAAGGGGGGGCTTTTACTTTGATAATAGTCAGTCGTGGGAGCATAAAGTCTTGTGCCGTAAGGCAAAGTAACATTTGGTTTCGTTAGTGTTCACCAGCAACAAATGGCAGCACCTGTGCTGGAGTACTCGCCGTGCTACTAGTTGCATTTATTGACTTCAGCAACGCAACATTATAATTCTCTCAAGTTAAGTCACGTGAAGCGGTTAAACCTGTGCCAACCCCAAGGCGAGTCTGTCTGTCTTAAGCCTGCAGGCAGATGTAGCGTGTAACTGTGAGGAACTAGAGATGCAACCAGATGTGGGCCTTCGCTGGTGGTGCCATTGTACTGTTGCCATTGCCAGGTATGAACGGTTTCAGTTGTTTGTATGAACCTTAATCATAAGTCTGTGCTAGCCTTAATGATCTCTACTACTGAACCACTGTTACAGGTGCAAGTTGCACCGATGGGGGATTGTGTTGCAGTGTCTTGGGTAGGAAGCCCTAGCTGAGCTGCGTAACATTAACGCCGCACGATCGCGGAACAGGTACAAACTTTGGAAAGCCCATGCTATGGCACATTTATAGCGCGTGGCTGTTGTACTGGTATACTTATTATGGCTATATCTATTTCAGGAACAGCGGTGCCAGTAGCGTCAATAGTTACTGTATTGTTTTGCTTGGTTTTGTTTTGCTTCATTTCTTTTAGTTGAATCCCTTCTGATTTCTTTTATACTGAGTGTTCATCTCCACTATGAGTAATCCATCCGGGTCCATCTAGACAGAACATATTTTACACGGGAGATCATACATCTTGTTCATGAGTCTATGACCAAGTTGTAGCGGCTTAGTTGACAATAGGTTTTTATAGCCTTTGTGTATCTGTTGGGGCTTGCCTTTGCGCTTAGGCCGGTAGGCTCATTATTCAAGCTTTAGGTTACATTAGGGTACGCGAGTCTAATACTGGTCAGGGAGCCTCCTCACCTTTGATTGCTGTGCTTATGGTTTGAGGTGATACTTTGCATACAGTTTGAACTGGTTTATGCTATCCAATGTGTGTGGGTGTTTTTTTTTTTTATTTGAATCCTTGTTTTCTTTGATATTGGTGTGAACTGAATTGGTAAGGCATAACTCCTGATCATCCTGTTAGTTGCTTACACTCTCTCCTGTGTACTTTAAGCCAAGTTGTGGGTGTCCTGCCAAACATTTCATCAGAGCCTATTGCACACATTTCCTATTGTATTGTCTCTTCTGTGAGAAGAATATTTATCTCTGTAGCTTTTAACTATTAAATTAATAAACTGTGAACCCCTTCTTTCCATCTTGTTGTAGAGATTGGTTACTTTTATATCATATTGCAAGAAAATAAATATTTGTACTGTATCAGCATTTCTTGGTTTCCTGTGTGCCTTACTCTTGCTCTTGGTAACATAGGAGTTTGAGAGAGTGTATCACACTAGGTTTGAGGTCACATATATTTCATCTCATCTCATTATCTCTAGCCGCTTTATCCTGTTCTACAGGGTTGCAGGCAAGCTGGAGCCTATCCCAACTGACTACGGGCGAAAGGTGGGGTACACCCTGGACAAGTCGCCAGGTCATCACAGGGCTGACACATAGACACAGACAACCATTCACACTCACATTCACACCTACGGTCAATTTAGAGTCACCAGTTAACCTAACCTGCATGTCTTTGGACTGTGGGGGAAACCGGAGCACCCGGAGGAAACCCATGAGGACACGGGGAGAACATGCAAACTCTGCACAGAAAGGCCCTCGCCGGCCACGGGGCTCGAACCTGGACCTTCTTGCTGTGAGGCGACAGCGCTAACCACTACACCACCGTGCCACCATATATATATAGAAACAGAACAGAGACAAACAAGAGCAATAAAAGAAAAAGCTATGCAAGAGAACCTGAAATCAGCAATAACAGACCACTGCAGAAGGGAAAATCATATAATGGACTGGGACAATGCTCAGATCATACAGCAAGAGAACAACAGATACCACCGTTGGATCAAGGAGTCAATAGAAATCAGAAAGCATAGCCCAAGAACAATAAACAGGGATGAGGGGGCGTACATGCTCTCCCACACCTGGAGCGCCGTCCTGAGGGGGCAACACTGACAGCGGGAGGCGTGACCGACCTGTCAATATTGGCAGGGAGGTCACGCCTCCACAACATCAGCTGCTTATAAAGGCACGTCACACACCAACATCCGGGTGACCCTCTGATGAAGACGGAAGTTACACCGTCGAAACATGTCAGGTAAAGGTAAAAAAGCTTTTACATGTCTGAAACAAAAGAAAAACTAATTATTTTGATTTAAGAAGAAGACATAATGAACGTAATATATTTATTAAACGAAAGTTATGGAAAAGAGTGCATAAAAGAGTTTCGCCGCCTAGAACAACTGACGAAGAAACAGGCACGCCAAAGAAATCATTTAAAATTCAACCTGCGATGCCGAGATGAAGGAATTATGCCGGCAAGTTTAAACATCAAGACTCCCATTCCAACCAAAAACGCAAAGAAGGCCGTGGACAGAGCGAAAAAGACACTAATCAAAGAAAGGATACGATGCACAACGAACAAAATAAAAAACATCAGCGCGGAGTTAGAACAACAATTGAAACACTGGAAACAACTTCTCCCCCTCACCAAAGAAATGGACACACTGATACAAGAACACCTGCACGAAATACATGAAAAGGAATTTACAAAAACGAAGACTCGGCACATCGGAAAACTGGAAAGATTAATCACCAAGAAAAGACAACAAGAGCAGAACAACATCACGACAAATAAGAAATGGATACACAATATATCAACTCATAAACTGACTGAAGCAGAGCGCAGCATCCTGACGAAAGGACTTAATTATGCCGTTACACCGCACAAGATCCCACACGAGGATTTCATCCTAGCAACGGAGCTGGCATGCGAAAGAATACAGGATCAGGGACATAAAGCAGAATTACGCAATAAAATAGCAGGAATACTGAAATCCGCAAAACTACCACCAAGTAACATATCAAAGCAGGAAGAAAGAGCAATAAGAAGTTTGGCCAAGAATAAAAACATCATGATATTACCCGCAGACAAAGGCAGAACAATAGTCATAATGGATACAGCACAATATGAAAACCAAATGAACAGTATGTTGGCAGACACCACCACATATGAGATCCTCAAGAAAGACCCCTCAGAGGACAAGAAGAAAAAACTAAAAGCTTTACTGAAGCCTTTATTGGAAGCCAACAAAATTGATAAACAGACATACAACAATTTAATACCCACAGCCAGCATAACCCCCCGGATCTATGGCACACCAAAAATACATAAACCAGGAGCACCGTTACGTCCAATTGTGGACAGCATCGGATCAATCACTTACAACCTGTCTAAAGCGCTTGCGGAGATAATCAAACCACTACTGGGCCAAACAGAACAACACTGCAAAAATTCAAAACAACTAGCAGAACAACTCAGTAAGATAAAAGTGGAAAAGGATGAAATATTAATATCACACGACGTTGTCTCCCTATTCACAAAAACACCGGTGGAAGCTACACTGAGAATCGTACGACAGCGCCTCAAGACAGACAAGACTGTCAAGAAACGTACACAGTTATCAGTAGAAGACATCAGTCAACTGCTCAGTTTCATTGCCACATCCACATACTTCCAGTTCCGCGGAACAATATACAGGCAGAAGGAGGGGTTTGCGATGGGGGACCCACTCTCCGCCATAATGTGCGGCTTCTTCATGGAACACCTTGAAAGAGAGGCTATTACATCTGCCCCAGAAGAATGTAGGCACACATTATGGAGGAGGTATGTAGATGACATCCTGGAGAAAGTGAAAGTCGGACGCACCCAACAATTGACAGATCATCTCAACTCTATAGACGACACCGGCAACATAAAATTCACGCACGAAGAGGAAACAGAAAAATCAATAGCGTTTTTGGACATAAAAATTCACCACACAGACGACGGAGACATCAAAATAACAATCTACAGAAAACCGACACACACTGATCAATATCTGCTCTGGACGTCCGAACACCCCATCGCACACAAACTGTCAGTTGTCAGAACACTCTACGAACGTGCATCAATCATAACCGACCCCACAGAACGTGCAACAGAAGAACAACACATACGGCAAGCTCTGATCACATGTCAATATCCACCATGGGCCATACACAAAGGCGCACAACAAGTGAAAACAAAAGAAAAGACGCAGGAAAAAGGAAGAAAACAGACAACCCAAAAACAGGAAAGTAAAGCAGTAGTGACTCTACCGTATGTCAGAGGAGTCACAGAACAAATCCAAAGAGCCATGAAAAAACACAACATACAAACACCCGTGAAACCACACACCAAACTACGACAGCTACTAGTTCACCCTAAGGACAAAATCGACCAAAACAGTAAATGTAATGTCATATATGAAATACCATGCCTGTCATGCAATAAAACCTACATTGGGGAGACAGGAAGGAGTTTTAGCATACGAAAAAAGGAACATAAAAAAGAATGTGAAAAAGAAACAGAACAGAGACAAACAAGAGCAATAAAAGAAAAAGCTATGCAAGAGAACCTGAAATCAGCAATAACAGACCACTGCAGAAGGGAAAATCATATAATGGACTGGGACAAAGCTCAGATCATACAGCAAGAGAACAACAGATACCACCGTTGGATCAAGGAGTCAATAGAAATCAGAAAGCGTAGCCCAAGAACAATAAACAGGGATGAGGGGGCGTACATGCTCTCCCACACCTGGAGCGCTGTCCTGAGGGGGCAACACTGACAGCGGGAGGCGTGACCGACCTGTCAATATTGGCAGGGAGGTCACGCCTCCACAACATCAGCTGATTATAAAGGCACGTCACACACCAACATCCGGGTGACCCTCTGATGAAGACGGAAGTTACACCGTCGAAACATGTCAGGTAAAGGTAAAAAAGCTTTTACATGTCTGAAACAAAAGAAAAACTAATTATTTTGATTTAAGAAGAAGACATAATGAACGTAATATATATATATATATATATATATCATCTCATTATCTCTAGCCGCTTTATCCTGTTCTACAGGGTCGCAGGCAAGCTGGAGCCTATCCCAGCTGACTACAGACGAAAGGCGGGGTACACCCTGGACAAGTCGCCAGGTCATCACAGGGCTGACACATAGACACAGACAACCATTCACACCTATGGTCAATTTAGAGTCACCAGTTAACCTAACCTGCATGTCTTTGGACTGTGGGGGAAACTGGAGCACCTGGAGGAAACCCATGCGGACACGGGGAGAGCATGCAGACTCCGCACAGAAAGGCCCTCGCCAGCCACGGGGCTCAAACCCAGACCTTCTTGCTGTGAGGTGACAGCGCTAACCACTACACCACCGTGCCGCCATATATCTCATCTCATTATCTCTAGCCACTTTATCCTGTTCTACAGGGTCACAGGCAAACTGGAGCCTATCCCAGCTGACTACGGGCGAAAGGCGGGGTACACCCTGGACAAGTCGCCAGGTCATCACAGGGCTAACACATAGACACAGACAACCATTCACACCTACGGTCAATTTAGAGTCACCAGTTAACCTAACCTGCATGTCTTTGGACTGTGGGGGAAACCGGAGCACCCGGAGGAAACCCATGCGGACACAGGGAGAACATGCAAACTCCGCACAGAAAGGCCCTCGCTGGCCACGGGGCTCGAACCCGGACCTTCTTGCTGTGAGGCGACAGCGCTAACCACTACACCACCGTGCCGCCCATATATATATATATATATATATATATATATGAGTGATTCCACGCTTATGGGTACTGAAATGGGGACATGAACTTATTCGCCTAAAACCATTTCTTTTTTTACCATCAGGTCACAAAACATGTAATCTTTAATGAATGATATGTTAAAAGATAACTTTAATTTTCTGAGATGTAATAAAAACATATTTATATGCCAAAGTCAAGCCTATGAGTTCCAAAATGATGTCTGTTACTTTACTTCTGTTACGATTGTCCATCTCGCGTCTGTTACAAATTAATTACAATCTAGCTATATACCATATTAATCTTATTGAAAGAATGTGTATGTTTATTCTACTACACATGTTTATTAATTATATTTGTTAAAACATAACCTTCCTATGTTTCAAAAAGTAATTCTACATTGTTAAAATTGAGAATATATACCGTATGTCCACAACACTTCTGTTACGTTCTGACTTTGGCATATAAATATGTTTTTATTACATCTCAGAAAATTAAAGTTATCTTTTAACATATCATTCATTAAAGATTACATGTTTTGTGACCTGATGGTAAAAAAAAGAAATGGTTTTAGGTGAATTTTTAAAAATAAGTTCATGTCCCCATTTCAGTACCCATAAGCGTGGAATCACTCATATATATATATTTTTTTATTTCACTCAACATTTAAGTTATTGTAAATTTGTAGTGGTGTTTTACATATACACAAACATCAATAAGCAGAAATGGTGTCCTTCAATAATAAATCCTTTACTTAATAACAGCTGGAACATGTATAATAATATAATAGTACTGAAATAAGTGAATGAAATAATGAACATCTAAGGCATATTGTACAGATCACCACAACTCATTTATTTGTGACAATGTTTCAGTGAATGGCTTTTCAAGAAAAAAAGGTTGAATCCACATGGAACCATCATCACCAATAAATGAATAAGTTTGAGCCATACAAAAGCATTTATGTTCATCCACCTTCTACATATTATTGAAATAAGCCGATATTAATTTTGCAGGGAAGAAGTTGTTACTGGAGATGTGAAGACAGAGGGCATTTCTTGTATATGAATAGTCACTGCTAAAATTGTTGCTCAGGATGTCAGTCTGAGTGTGTAGTGTCTGTGGAGAGAGTCTTTGGTTCGGCCATTACTGTCTATCAGAAGTGCACGGGATGTGGGGTTGACAGGCGATGGAACAGCCAACCATATGTAAAGGATACGCCTGCTGGGAACCTAATGATTTCTTCAACGCAGGTTTTAGTGGCTGCAGTATCAGCAAAGTTCTGTTTTTGAGACATTTATGTATGCCAGCGATTTCTTATAGGACATTTTTGAAATCACCAAACGTACTATTTACAGCCTGCAATTGAGCATGTTTGGCAGGAGGAATGGAGGAAAGTGGTTGAAGAGGAGGACTGGTCATTGCATTGGGAGATGGACGCTGTGACAGTCCAGGTCATAGTGCCAAATACGGATCATATACTTAGTTGGATAATAGCATTAACAAAGTTGTAGAATTCCAACTTCTATTTACTATATAAAACATTACTGATTTATGTTCCTTCTCTTAACATGTATAAATTATGTAGCACTATTCTACTCTTGGGGGATGTACAATTTTTAAGATTAAGTCATGTTTAAAATAAAGAAAATAGTTATGTTTGGTTTGAATCTCTGACCACTGTGAACAGTTAGAGTTAAGCAGCAAACTTGACCGCCATCTTTCCTTTTTCCGCGTGCTGGGACACAAGATCCGATGCACTCTAGTTGGAGGAATATAAATGAAGATTTGTGGACTTATATGCAAGGTGAAAATTGTTAAATCTTCCTGAAATTGCACAGAGTTAGAGAGAATCGCTTTCGATCCATTGCTTCAGTGGCTAATATCGAAGAATAGGCTAGCTAAAGTTAATGTTCACCAATGTTAGCTTGGCTAACTAACGTCGGTGTCCTTGCCAAAGAGCATGCATATCGTGTTATGTGTCTTAAAAAATAAATTCACATCACTTAATTTGTCTAAATTATATGCGCTTGTATTTATCGTGTGAATTTACTGAACACAAGTTTGGTGACTTCAACTCTGAAGTTAGCTAAATGTTAATGAGCCTTTTTGTTAGATGCAAGAAGGGAGTGGCTGGCTTGTTTTATGCAAAGTGAAGTTGATGTTAACATTCAACTGTCGCTAGCTCAGCTAATGCAGGTGACTATCAGTTAACTTCATGTCGGGCAGATAGGCAAATGTAAATAGGCAAACGTATTGAGTTGCATATATTCAACATGTGTTTTACACTATGAAAATCTAGCATGCATTTCTGGGTGTAGTTTAAGCTGCCCAAGCTCTCGATTAAAGTATAGGAGACCGTGCTACACCACGCGCGGCACGTGTGGAAAAATAGTCAAGTCAAGTTTATTTGTATAGCACTTTTAACAATAAACATTGTCACAAAGCAGCTTTACAAAATTTGAACGACTTAAAAAATGAGCTAATTTTATCCCTAATCTATCCCCAGTGAGCAAGCCTGTGGCGATGGTGGCAAGGAAAAACTCCCTCAGACGACATGAGGAAGAAACCTCGAGAGGAACCAGACTCAACAGGGAACCCATCCTCATTTGGGCAACAACAGACAACATGACTATAATATTAACAGTTTTAACATGAAGTCAGTTTCCTTGATGTTATAAACTCTTCATTGATGGAAACTTGAGTGCAAAACTGTTCATGACAACTGCAGTCCTAAAGTTAGCAAGTCAACTGTAGTCCTCAGCCATAAAAGCATTACTGTAAGAGTCCAGAGTGTCTTCCAAGTATGATTTTCAACTGTCCATATGGGGCCGTCCTCCACAGGAGCAATGTGATGAGACTCCAACCAGGCATAGGGCATCAGGATGGATCAGGCAGGTCCGAGGAGCAGAAGAGGTCAGCATCTCGATCCTAGGACCAACATGTAACTCAGAGGGACAGATTTGGGGGGAGGGGGAGAGAGAGAGAAAAAGGGAGAGAAAACACAGGTTGTTAGGTATGCCCAATGTCACCTGAATAAGTAGGGACAGTATACATATTGCACTGAGTACAAGCAGGGACTCCAGCAACTAACTATGACAGCATAACTAAAAGGGGAGAGCCAGAAGGTAACACAGGCATGAGGGAGCCCAGGGACTTAAAGCAGCCAGCCACTACACTGTCAAAAAACTCGAGTGAGCAAGCGAGTGGGGACTGACAGCATCCATACATCCCAGTTTACCAAAACACTATGTCTGAGGACCCTCCAGATCTACTCCTTTACCTCAAACACCAATTACAAAAGGCTTGACTAAACAGATATGTTTTCAGCCTAGACTTAAACACTGAGACGGTGTCTGATTCCCGAACATTACTTGGAAGGCTGTTCCATAACTGTGGGGCTTTGTAAGAAAAGGCTCTGCCCCCTGATGTAGTCTTCACTATAGGAGGTACCAGCAGATAGCCTTCACCTTTTGATCTAAGTAGGCGTAGCGGGTCATAGAGGAGCAGAAGTTCACTCAGGTACTGTGGTGCAAGACCATTCAGTGCTTTAAAAGGTCAATAGTAGTACTTTTATAATCAATACAAAATTTGATTGGGAGCCAATGCAGTGTGGATAAGACTGGGGTGATGTGGTCATATTTTCTAGTTCTAGTAAGGACTCTTGCTGCTGCATTTTGAACTAACTGGAGCTTGTTTATGCACTTATTGGAACATCCAGACAGTAAGGCATTACAATAATCCAACCTGGAGGTAACGAAAGCATGAACTAGTTTTTCCACGTCACGTAGTGACATTAAATCTCTTATCTTAGCAATATTTCTGAGATGAAAGAAAGCTATCCGGGTAATGTTATCAATGTGAGTTTTGAATGAAAGACTGGGGTCAATAATCACTCTGAGGTCTTTTACTGCTGCACGTGAAGAAACAGAAAAGCTACCCAGAGTTACTGTGTAATCAGAAAACTTGCTTCTAGCTGCATGTGGTCCTAGTACAAGTACTTCAGTCTTGTCAGAGTTAAGCAGAAGGAAATTAATAAGCATCCAGTGTCTAATGTCCTTTACACATTCCTCAATTCTATTAAGCTGGTGTGGAAAAATAGAACCCTTTTTCTATTTCAAGCGGACACCACAGCCGCACGGATCACGTGTGCGATGTGCATGGTCCAATATGTTAACATGCATTCTAAATGAAAAACATGTCTGCACCACATAGGCACAGATTGCAGTAGGAAGAACCGTTAAGGTTACAGTAGCCTGTAGAGTAGGGGGGAATTTGAACACTTCTATGTGAAAGGCAAGCCAGTCGTTAAAGCTGGCACTTTCACTTTCGGCGGTACACCACTACAGCCGCCAGGACCTTGTAGATATTGGCTACTGACATAAGATTGCCGTTTCGAGGGAATTTCAATTTAGTCACAATATCCTGGACAAGCTAGCAAGACCACCGGATTCTCCATGGTTTGTTGTCGGGTCTGGAAAGCAGCGCAGGCGAAGGAGGGAGAAGAAGCAGAAGAGAGGTCGCAGGTCCGGCCTCCTGCTAAGGCTAAGGAACCAACTGCACAAGCCACACCTGCCAAGCCTATATCTCACCAACGCCAGATCCCTCACCCACAAGATGGAGGATCTGGAACTACAACTGGTGGGAAATTGCTACATTCGAGACTGCGGTGCCTTTATTATTACAGAGACCTGGCTGAACCCGAAGATCCCTGATGCTAGCTTGCAACTAGCTGGCCGCTCCCTGCACTGCTGGGATAGGACTGAGGACTCCGGCAAAAGTAGAGGTGGGGGGCTCTGTATTTACATGCATGAGGACTGGTGCAACAACAGCAGTATTATAGCGAAGCACTGCTCCCCCGACATGGAGTACATGTCTGTAAGATGTCGGCCTTATTTTCTCCCGAGAGAGATAACCGTAGCGATTGTCACTGCTGTTTACGTCCCGCCAGACGCTAACGCTAGCATGGCGCTCTCTCTCCTGCTGAATGCCATCAATGAACAGCAGCGGGCCCACCCTGATGGTGTTCACATTATAGCTGGAGACTTTAATAAGACCAATCTTAAGACTGTACTCCCGAAGTTTCACCAGCAGACCTTCTCCTCACTGGAGTACACATTCCAGGTTAGCAGACACAGCAGCTCCAAGATTGTTACCAAGACTTGTGATGCTTTTTACAGTGCATTAAAACAGGATTACCTCAAAAGTACCATCCACAGAAGAAGAGTGGAAACATTGCCACAAGACTGGAGGAGAGATGGAACATCCCACATTGCATTGCTGCCTTGGATGGCAAACATCAACATACAGCCTCCACCAAATTCAGGATCCTACTACAACTACAAAGGTTTTAATTTGATAGTTCTGATGGCCCTAGCAGATGCAGACCTGAAATTTATTTACAACCCAGATTCCAAAAAAGTTGGGACAAAGTACAAATTGTAAATAAAAACGAAATGCAATAATTTACAAATCTCAAAAACTGATATTGTATTCACAATAGAACATGGACAACATATCAAATGTCGAAAGTGAGACATTTTGAAATGTCATGCCAAATATTGGCTCATTTGAAATTTCATGACAGCAACACATCTCAAAGTTGGGACAGGGGCAATAAGTGGCTGGAAAAGTTTAAGGTACAAAAAAGGAACAGCTGGATGACCAAATTGCAACTCATTAGGTCAATTGTCAATAGGTCATTAACATGACTGGGTATAAAAAGAGAATCTTGGAGTGGCAGCGGCTCTCAGAAGTAAAGATGGGAAGAGGATCACCAATCCCCCTAATTCTCCACCGACAAATAGTGGAGCAATATCAGAAAGGGAGTTCGACAGTGTAAAATTGCAAAGAGTTTGAACAGATCATCATCTACAGTGCATAATATCATCAAAAGATTCAGAGAATCTGGAAGAATCTCTGTGCGTAAGGGTCAAGGCCGGAAAACCATACTGGGTGCCCATGATCTTCGGGCCCTTAGACGGCACTGCATCACATACAGGCATGCTTCTGTATTGGAAATCACAAAATGGGCTCAGGAATATTTCCAGAGAACATTATCTGTGAACACAATTCACCGTGCCAGCCACCGTTGCCAGCTAACACTCTATAGTTCAAAGAAGAAGCCGTATCTAAACATGATCCAGAAACGCAGACGTCTTCTCTGGGCCAAGGCTCATTTAAAATGGACTGTGGCAAAGTGGAAAACTGTTCTGTGTTCAGACGAGTCAAAATTTGAAGTTCTTTATGGAAATCAGGGACGCCGTGTCATTCGGACTAAGGAGGAGAAGGACGACCCAAGTTGTTATCAGCGCTCAGTTCAGAAGCCTGCATCTCTGATGGTATGGGGTTGCATTAGTGCGTGTGGCATGGGCAGCTTCACATCTGGAAAGACACCATCAATGCTGAAAGGTATATCCAGGTTCTAGAGCAACATATGCTCCCATCCAGACGACGTCTCTTTCAGGGAAGACCTTGCATTTTCCAACATGACAATGCCAAACCACAAACTGCATCAATTATAGCATTATGGCTGTGTAGAAGAAGGGTCCGGGTACTGAACTGGCCAGCCTGCAGTCCAGATCTGTCTCACAGTGGGAAACATGGCTGTGTCCCAACTTTTTTGAGATGTGTTGTTGTCATGAAATTTAAAATCACCTAATTTTTCTCTTTAAAATTATAAATTTTCTCAGTTTAAACATTTGATATGTCATCTGTGTTCTATTCTGAATAAAATATGGAATTTTGAAACTTCCACATCATTGCGTTCCGTTTTTATTTACAATTTGTACTTTGTCCCAACTTTTTTGGAATCGGGGATGTACATAGATGTGGGAACAAATGGCATAATTCGTGATGGGGGCATTTGGGCCAAGTGTGGGCTGAGCTGGGCACTGGAGGACAGCACACTAAATATACCACCATTAAAAGAACTCCCTGGGCAACGACTCCCTGTCTCTTATGCTGTTGTGGCAGATGAGGCCTTTGGTTTGAAGCCATGGTTAAATGAGACCATACCCAAGAACACAACTGGATAAAAGCAAGCAAAATTTTCAAATAAAGGCTCCCTTGTGCACGTCATTGTGTTGAAAATGTTTTTGGTATCTTCACCAATCAATTCCACTGGAATCTTCCAAAAGCTGTAATAATTACTGAAAAAGACTTGTACATACGCTCAGATAGAGTTACACATGTCTCTCCTGGTCTCCAGATCTGCCTGATCCATCCTGATGTCCTACTTCTGGTTGAAGTTCTCATCACCCCATATGGACAGCCTAAAGATAGACTTAGAAGATGGCTCTGAATACAAACAGTTTTGTTGTGATGGCTTCAAACCGCAGTCGTCATGAACAGTTGATAATTTCAGCAAAATAGACTTCAGGTCAAAACTATAATGAATTTATTTGTTCCACAATTGCACTTTTTTGACCATATACAGTGGTGCTTGAAAGTTTGTGAACCCTGTAGAATTTTCTATATTTCTGCATAAATATGACCTCAATCATCATCAGATTTTCACACAAGTCCTAAAAGTAGATAAAGAAAAGCCAGTTAAACAAATGAAACAAAAATATTATACTTGGTCATTTATTTATTGAGGAAAATGATCCAATATTACATATCTGTGAGTGGCAAAAGTATGTGAACCTCTAGGATTAGCAGTTGATTTGAAGGTGAAATTCGAGTCAGGTATTTTCAAATCAATGGCATGACAATCAGGTGTGAGTGGACACCCTTTTATTTAAAGAACAGGGATCTATCAAAGTCTGATCTTCACAAAACATGTTTGTGGAACTGTATCATGGCACAAACAAAGGAGATTTCTGAGGACCTCAGAAAAAAGCATTGTTGATGCTCATCAGGCTGGAAAAGGTTCCATCTCTAAACCATCTCTAAAGAGTTTGGACTCCACCAATCCACAGTCAGACAGATTGTGTACAAATGGAGGAAATTCAAGACCATTGTTACCCTCCTCAGGAGTGGTCGACCAACAAAGATCACTCCAAGAGCAAGGCGTGTAACAGTTGGTGAGGTTACAAAGGACCCCAGGGTAACTTCTAAGCAACTGAAGGCCTCTCTCACATTGGCTAATGTTAATGTTCATGAGTCCACCATCAGGAGAATGCTGAACAACAATGGTGTGCATGGCAGGGTTGCAAGGAGAAAGCCACTGCTCTCCAAAAAGAACATTGCTGCTCATCTGCAGTTTGCTAAAGATCATGTGGACAAGCCAGAAGGCTATTGGAAAAATGTTTTGTGGACAGATGAGACCAAAATAGAACTTTTTGGTTTAAATGAGAAGCATTATGTTTGGAGAAAGGAAAAACGCTGCATTCCAGCATAAGAACCTTATCCCATCTGTGAAACATTGTGGTGGTAGTATTATGGTTTGGGCCTGTTTTGCTGCATCTGGGCCAGGATGGCTTGCCATCATTGATGGAACAATGAATTCTGAATTATACTAGCGAATTCTAAAGGAAAAATGTCAGGACATCTGTCTATGAATTGAATCTCAAGAGAAGGTGGGTCATGCAGCAAGACAACGACCCTAAGCACACAAGTCGTTCCACCAAAGAATGGTTAAAGAAGAATACAGTTAATGTTTTGGAATGGCCAAGTCAAAGTGCTGACCTCAATCCAATCGAAATGTTGTGGAAGGACCTGAAGTGAGCAGTTCATGTGAGGAAACCCACCAACATCCCAGAGTTGAAGCTGTTCTGTACGGAGGAATGGGCTAAAATTCCTCCAAGCCGGTGTGCAGGACTGATCAACAGTTACCAGAACCATTTAGTTGCAGTTACTGCTGCACAAGGGGGTCACACCAGATACTGAAAGCAAAGGTTCATGCACTATTGCCACTCACAGAGATGTAATATTGGATCATTTTCCTCAATAAATAAATGACCAAGTATAATATTTTTGTCTCATTTGTTTAACTGGGTTATGGGCTGAGACTTGTGCCAGCAGAATCAGGATTTGAATCCTTTACATTTGAATTTGAATAGCTGAACTTGGATGGTTGCATTGACAAACTGAATTTGCATCACACAATTTGACATTGTATTTCGCTATTTGAATGTGTGCATTTACAATCTGAATCTGAATATGATGATTTGAATTTGAAATTTATTCGTTTTTAATCTCTAAATATTCAGATTCAGTTCTCATAATTCAAATTCAGTTCTTCAAATTCAGTTTCAAGTTTCTGTGACAAACATCCGGGTATGAAGGAAGAGCAATCGAGCACAGTTCTTCTTTGGCCAATCAGTGGTCGTGTTGTTGACCACAGTAGTAGCCGGCCAAGAAACGTGAAGAGGTGGTGAACAACATGCGAGCGGCGTGCAGCGATGGCATCGGCTGAGCGACATACGAATGAGGTATTGGAAACTTAATAAATTAACGTTCTTGTGTTTAGCTGTTGTCATTGTGACAGGTTTTGTAAAAATGTTTCGCTTTTTGAACAGAGTCTATCATTAGTTACTAAAATCTCTGCTCCAGTTATTAAGTTTCTCTCTCAATGAGATTCCAGCTCTCAACGACAACTAGTTAGCTCATTTAATCCATGTGTTACTAGAGTACTCCGCTGCCGACATAAGTCATTTACCCCAGTCTGTCAGAACTACAACAGTGATGGCAGACATACCAGACATACCGTACCAAACGTCGAGACGTGCATGGCTGTACAGAACGTAAGCGCAATTTGTGTATGGCAAAAGTCCATGGCTGTAGTAGCATCGACTCGAGCCCCTAGGCTTAGCATGCTAGGCTTAGCTAATTGAAGATCTAAATTGTAAAATGGGCTATGATTATGAATACTTTAAGTGGTGCAATGTAAGATAGTACAACGTGGAATTCTATCCACGTTTTCTTGGTAAGATATTTTAAAGGTAAAAGATCGAGTGCAAACTTTTCCAAGGTAGTACTCCATGAGAGTAAATCTAACGTGCCTCAGTGGCGGAGTTGGAGAAATGTGAACTCGGCTATGAGTTAGCTAGTGCTGTGCTAACATGTTACTGATGGCTCATTTCCATGAGGCAGCAAAACGGCATGATTGCATTGTTTTCTTTTACGGTCTATGGATTGCACGTGTGAATAGCTTGCTGGGAACAGGCAAAATTTCAAGCCACACACATAGTCCATTCTATCTAAAAAGGGCCAAACATGGAACAAAATGTAATTGTTTATATTGTAAATATTGTTACATATTTATGTTGTTGTATGGGGGGGTGAAGATGTGTTAAATTCTTTCAACCTTCTGTTTTGACAGGCACACAACTTAGAGCTTGTGAACTCAGCGAGACATCTGTTAAATCTATTGATAAATTCACCCAGCGCCCACCCTCCAGCCATCCCTGGTCCCAGTGAGGCTCCAAGGTGTTGTCTATTTTCACAAGAAATAACACACAGATTTAAACATTTATACAGATTTCATTATTTGACCCCTGAGATATTTTACTCCTTTTAAAGGCCCTGCATGTGGGTAATTTTGAAGTTCCCACTCTTCAGAAATTGTAAGTAATTGCATGTAATAAAAGGATGACTAATGAAGAAATGCACCCTGCCCACCATGTGATAATTTTTAGAGCCATAGGAACGGTTTGAATAATGTGTTACTCCATCACTGCCTCAGACATAAACTAGTACCCCAAGACTGGCTGGACCAACACTTGTCAGCACACAGATTCTGAAGGAGATCTATGCAGTGCTATGCATATAGTACTTTTGTTAGGATTGTCAGTAGGATTACTTCTTCACACTGTGGTACAGTTTTTTTTTTTTTTTGGTATGCATTGCACTTCAAAATGACACAAACCACACATGGGGCCTTTAAATGTTAATTACTCTATAAAATAATGTTGTGCATCTTCTGAACATGGTGTTATTCCAACAGACAGGGAACGAGTCAGGAAGTGAGGCAGGAAGTGAGGCCCAGGCCCAGTGTCAGCAGTGAAATGTCAAGGTCCTCTTTTGTACTTCGGTTTCTATGTCAGACTGACTTGTCCCTTTTTAATTTAAATGCTCAAGCTATAGCTAGTGAGATGTGTACCATATTTCTTTGTCAATTTTTGACACAGGTATTTTGCACATCCTAAAATCTACCAACCCTGTGGTGTGTGTTAAATCTTTTAAAACACATTGAGCTGCATGATTGTATGAATTGTGCAATACAAATGCAGTTTATTATTGTTATTGTAACTATTATACTGCTATTGTGTAACGCCAGAACATTCTCATCACAGATCTTTTCCTGGCCTTTTTGGGCCAAAGGGGAAAAACTTGTCAGAGGGCCACACCACCATGACAAGGAGATGCAAATTACCTTTTATCTCTTGCCAAAATGTGTGGACCGTACTCCAAAAGGTGATGAAGAGATTCACCATCTGCAGGCAGGCTTGGGGCGGAGGTCAACAGTTATACTGGAGCTCTACACCCATGATCAGGTGAGGCAACATTGAAATTGTATTTTTTTTTCCTATTAATTTTAACATATGAATGTATAGCCATAATTGATTATTTTTAAAATAAACATGTTACTGATAAATCCGATTATTCATCCGTAAGTCTCCCGACGATTTGCTGCTGAGACTGCTGTCATTTTACTAACAGTGAAGAGTCTCGTAGTATGCGTGTCGTTAAGTCAGATATTGCAAAATAGTTTGACCGGATTTAATTATTATTATTATTATTATTATTAGTAGTAGTAGTAGTATTATGTGCTATATACTTTTATTATAAAAGCAAATGTTCTTTTATCAATAATACGGTATGATTAATATAAAATCTTGAAGGTATCTTCAGCTCTGAAGGCTCTCTAGCCGATGCTGGACAGTGTATCAGGAGGCTGGTTAATGTACAAAGCCACAGGTGCATAACACTTACCCATGTCTGTGTTATCTGAGTCGACTGTATAGTTGTGATAAAGTGCTATATAAATAAATTTGATTGATTGATTATCAGGCGGCACGGTGGTGTAGTGGTTAGCGCTGTCGCCTCACAGCAAGAAGGTCCGGGTTCGAGCCCCGTGGCCGGCGAGGGCCTTTCTGTATGGAGTTTGCATGTTCTCCCCGTGTCCGCGTGGGTTTCCTCTGGGTGCTCCGGTTTCCCCCACAGTCCAAAGACATGCAGGTTAGGTTAACTGGTGACTCTAAATTGACCGTAGGTGTGAATGTGAGTGTGAATGGTTGTCTGTGTCTATGTGTCAGCCCTGTGATGACCTGGCGACTTGTCCAGGGTGTACCCCGCCTTTCACCCGTAGTCAGCTGGGATAGGCTCCAGCTTGCCTGCGACCCTGTAGAAGGATAAAGTGGCCACAGATAATGAGATGAGATGAGATGATTGATTATCTTGTTCTAGCTCTTCAGATCCATATGAGTGAAAGCTACTGAAATGTGACAATACTCAACTACTTAACTTTTCTTGTAAGGAGGATGGGGTTCTAGAAAACTGCACATGGTGTTTCCAGAGGACAGTGGCTACACTGGGCAGATACTAAAGTCAGCAACTGGATGTGGAAAGGCCATGATGTATATAGCTCCAATCCAAGAGGAACTTGACACACTTCCACTGCCTCCTGAGTCAAGATCCTTCAGCAAAAATTATGCCAAAGGCAGTGTGCCACTCCTGCCATATTAGTTACCCTTTGCAAATCCTTGCCGTACATGTGGCAACATGTAAGCCCTCTGAGGTATGTACAAATACATTGTTAATGTGGCTTGTCTAATACTTGTTTCATAGATATAGATTTTTTCATATAATAACCTGCTTCTTGTTGCTGCTGCCTACGATGCTTGATCTACTTGACTTGACTACTGTACAGTAGTTTTTGTTCTTGTTCTTCTTGTCTAAAGCTTAGACTTCTCAAATGTTATTTATTTCTCTGTTACACTCTCACTATTGTTTGTGTCCTGCTGTCCTGTCTTGCACTTTAATATCTGTCCTGTTTAATATCTGTCCTATCTATGTCTTCACATGGGATAGAGAGAAATGTAATTTCAGTTTCCTTGTATGATCTGTGCATGTGAAGAAATTGACAAAGCCGAGCTTGACTTGAAAATGGCTGACAACTTGCTACTTTCTTTTATCAGATTAGTGATGAAGGCCGCAAATCCAATATGGAAGACCTTGAGGTAAGCTCAAAGCAAAATTTATCTGTACAGCTGACAATCCATGACAAAAAGCAATTGTTATGTACAGTACGGGTGTAATGTCCAATTCCATGTGATGACTAACAAATGTTCTCTGGGAAACACTGCGTGCACATACAATAGCCTACATACTCACATGCCATGTAAAGCAACCTTGGGTGTTTATTATTTTTAAGTTTGTTAATTGATGTTTAGTGTCTTGAAAACGTGTTGAAAGATGAATAACAAAAGCGATATATATATATATATATATATATATATATATATATATATATATATATATGGACATCACAATTTCTTTTTCATTCCTTACAGCCTACAGAGGAAGAGGAAGATGTGCTTTTTGTGTCCTCAAAGGCTGAGGTGTGTTGTGTGATTTAGTTTTTAAGTATCATTGTCTTTACATTTTTGTTTAATATCTACGTGATTCTATTTGCAGACTTTGTGTCCAATCTGTGGCCAGAATTTCCCTCCCAATGTCCTGGAGGCACATGCTAGCGAGTGTGGAGAGAGGTAACTTAATCTTTAAGAAAGTATGTCAAGATATTGCACCATTTTAGGTAAAGATATACTGTACCTCCAAGCATTGTTTTTCCCACCAGAGGATTCATGTATTGACCAGTTGGATTTCTCATCTCATCTCATTATCTCTATCCGCTTTATCCTTCTACAGGGTCGCAGGCAAGCTGGAGCCTATCCCAGCTGACTACGGGCAGAAGGCGGGGTACACCCTGGACAAGTCGTCAGGTCATCACAGGGCTGACACATAGACACAGACAACCATTCACACTCACATTCACACCTACGGTCAATTTAGAGTCACCAGTTAACCTAACCTGCATGTCTCTGGACTGTGGGGGAAACCGGAGCACCCAGAGGAAACCCACGCGGACATGGGGAGAACATGCAAACTCCACACAGAAAGGCCCTCGCCGGCCCCGGGGCTCGAACCCAGAACCTTCTTGCTGTGAGGCGACAGCGCTAACCACTACACCACTGTGCCGCCCCCCCAGTTGGATTTGATTGATGTAAATTGACCCAGCTGTTACCATAAAGACTGACTGCTGTGTGTGCTGAGTCCACTTTTTAACTAACATACAGTATACTCCTGTACTGAGGACATGAGTTTCATTCTTCTGTGTCCCTTCTGTGTTGCCATTTCAGCAAAGCTGCCTTTATTCCTTCAGCTTCACAACTACAAGAGATGAGCATTTCTAGGTTTGTATGCTTCTAGTGTCGTTTATAAATAATAATAACTGGCCCTCAAACCTTTGGGGAATATTACCACTTATGTTAAAGAATCCAGGGATCACCAGAAAGTTATTAGCCAGGCTATCGCCACCTAGCATCTCTGCACAATTTCATTTCACTACTGCATCTAGCTCAGGTAGTGCAACTATAAAATATAACAACCTCTGACCTAAAGGAATGAACAGTATCATTCCATATGCAGTTCAGAATTTCACATCTTGTGCAACTGCCTGTTTTCTCCTTCAGCCTTGATGACGTTTTGCAGACCATATCAGCTGCTGTTAACAAAGCCGAAGAATTTCCTCTCACTGTATCCAGATCCAATTTGGTGGAGCGGGGCCTTACTCAATGGAAGCGTCAGAAGAAGGCATCGCCTACAAGTCTTTTGAAAATTAGGTTTATTGGGGAGGCAGGCCTTGATACAGGGGCTCTAAGGAAGGAGTTCCTTACAGGTACACACATTTGAAGTAGAACCTCCACCAAGCAGCTTAGATTTTCCGACACTGTACTATTTTATCCCAATGACTTCATGATTGACTTATTTAGTCGACAAACTTGTAACACTGGCAAAACATAACCTTCTTTGCAGTTGTAAATGTGATGAAAAACAAGTTGCAATAGAAGAAAATGACAGCTACATGAATAGAGCAATTCTTTGTGTCTGAAGAGATGATTTCAGGGATTGAGCAGAAGCTGTTCGAAGGTGACCAGACCAGAAAATGTCCCAAATATTCCATGTTGGATCTTGATCAAGCAAACTTCAGGTATGCTTATGGGCTTAATTATTATTATTTTTTATTAATTTGTCCTATCAGAGCAGCATTGTATGGATTGTGACCTTAAGACAGTATGGTCTAGTCTGATTCTTCTAGTTTATATGGTTTCTGTCAGGAGTGCTGGTGAAATCTGGGCTGCTAGTCTTGCTCAAAGCGGACCACCACCCTGCTGCCTCAAACTTTGGTGCTATGTGTGACGGGGAGATACAGATTCAGCACATTTCCAAACAAGATGTCTCTGATGCTCAGTACACATCACTTATCTCCCAGGTAAGAGATCTTAAGGGTTTTACCGCTGTAAAATGTGGCTGATTTGATATTCGCATTTCAAAAATGTAATTTTGACCCCAGCGTGAAATTGTTTGACGCTGCCTCAGTCATATTGCAGTTATTGAGGTCGATATACACACACTGGGCTTATCCTTTATGTATTTTTCTGAATCTGCCCTTTTAAGGTTGAGTCAGCCTCAGAGGATACATTGTCTGAACTGGTTGAGGAAATTTTGAGCTGTGGCTATACTGGACCTATTCATGTTGAAAAGAAGGAAGAAATTATTCGGTAAAATTTTTCACTTTGTTGATCCTTTTGATGTCTAAAACGTCCACATTAAATATGCAATGGATGCGAGCTATTCTCATTGCATTGGTACAGGCATGGGCAGTGAGAGTACAAGCATGGCTGAGACGGATAACACAAATACATAAACAAAAAGTATCATAAGACTTAAACCACCATGACAAGGCTTTTTACTATTTTGGATTTTTAATATCACCTTAAATTAAAAAAAAAATGTCGTGTCCACATTCTCTGGGTGTATATTCTTTGCTGAAACCTTTCCGCCCAACCATAATGCTAAGCGCAATAACACAAATGGATTATCAAAGGCTTCATGTACAGCAATGGGCTAAACAGTACAGCATCATGACACATGTACAGCAATGGGCTAAACAGTACAGTATCATAACACATGTACAGTATCATAACACATGTACAGTACCAGTATCATAATGATTACAACAGCTCTTAAAGTAGTTATACTGTGAAATGTCACAGCGGTGAGGTCCTTATGCATTTATGCTTTGTTTTACTGTATTTTCCATATTGAATTACTTTTTTCCTTTTAGTGCTGTTGTTCTTCATGCCATTCTTCGGCTACTGCCCCTTCTCTGTCAGCTCAGGGAAGGTCTGGCACTGTATAGTGTAGCTGATCTGATGAGGCAGTACCCGGACATCTGCCAGGTGCTGTTTGTCCCTGGGTTGGAGGTGAAGGCGAGTTAATCCACTTATGCCGAATGTTGCGTAACGCAACAATGTCTTGGACTGGGGTTGTGTTAAATGTTTGTGTGTGGGGGGTTTGAGCCACAGTTTGGTTTTGAGGCAAGTGGGTTTGTTTTTTGTTTTATGCAGAATGCCGAGGCTCCACACATTTCTTTCTATTATACTGTAGATTGCCGGCATATCTGGTGTGCTGTGCTTTAGTTGAAAAGTTTACAAGGAACTTTATTTCATACATTTGATTGCATTTTCCCCTTTGTATAATAGCACAAAAGTTTGGGATAATAAGCATGCAAACAAACCAGCACATGGTTTTGTATTTTCCTTCATGGAAAAAAGTGTTGTGCTGCATTATTGAAATTGCAGTTACAGTATTACTGCAGCATTAGATGAATAGATGAATATTTCAGACACAAAAATATTGCAAACATACTGCAAACTGTACATATGTACATTAAAAATATTTTCATGTATTATGGAAGTATCAGATCGGGACTGTATTGGCAGATACTCAAAATCAAATGATCGGAATCGGATCAGAGGACAAAAAAAAAGGTCAAGACATCCCTACTTATAGGAGGCTTATTATAGGCCTATGAATAGTCTGTTTAATGTCATGACTGGTATGATATTGTATTGTCTTTTCCCACTTCTTTCTCATACCAAGGTTCCAAGCATTTATTATTGTTGTTATTACTACTTCTACTATTATTCATATCATCGTACTTACTAATTTATTTATTTTTTCTCTTACCAGGCTGACGCGGACTATGTTTTCGCCATGTGCCGTCCTGTGTTCAGTGACAAAGGCTCCATCAAGGAACAGATGGAAGTGACGCTTATGAACCACCTGCAAGACTTCCTCCAGAGTATGGAAGCATGCAAGTGCTCGTTTAATTTCTTCTTGACCTGCCCCTACCTCTGGCAACACCTGTGACTGTATGTTCAGACTGAAAGTGACCAAAGCAAATCTGTTACCTATCCACATTCGTGCCTAGTGGCACATAAGACTTCATAAATCTTTGGTCACCCAATTGGCTGACCAACCATAGAGAAATAATGACTTTCGTCGCTCTAGTAGCTTTTGTCGCCTCTGGTTTGAACATACAGTAAGCTCTCTGCCCAACACACACACACACCATCAGTAAGCTCATCTGACCTTATTTCAGTACATTTTGTAAACCCAGTACATAGATTTCCAAATTGTACCTCTTGTGCTGTTACATGTCTAAAATGTCATTTAACATGTCTGCTTTATCTGTCTCTGGAAGGTGACCATCTAGAGGCAGGCCCAGATTGCCTGTCCCCCAGTAAAGTACTTCAGTGGCTCACAGGACAAGGCCACATTCCTGTGTTACCAGAGGAGAGGCTGAACTTCCAAGTGTGTGTGGAGTTTATCCACAACTGTGACATTCAATATGGTACCCATACTGTTTGCTATCCTACAGTTGCTGCTTGCAGTAACACCATTTGTCTGCCAGTGAAACATATGCAAACATATGCAGAGTTTGTTGCAATAATGTCAGAAGCCTTTCACTTAGGCCAGGCCTTTCATCAAGTTTAGACATGTGAGTTGCTAATTTCTGCTATTGTTCTAAATGCCAATCGTGCTGTTCCACGCGGCAATCACATGCCAGAGACTCTTAAAGGGATGGCATATGTTGAAGTCTTGAAGGGGTGGGTCATCGGATGTGGGACTCAAGCACTTGTGGTATTTTTTTTTTTATCTGTGGGAGCACCACTGCATTACGGGTAAAGGGAAATCTCACTGTAATCATTTTGTTAAAATCATCTTTATAGCACTTTATTTTTCACTTAAAAGAACCCACTGTTTTATGCAGTCATTATTGGCAAGCATTACCCAGTGTTTCTCTGAGGACTTACAAGTGAGATGGAGTGTTCTTTTGTCATACAGATATTTCTGTCTGTTTCTCCTCTCCCAAAAAATATGGAAGAAAAAAACATTTCGTGGCAATTTCATTATTTTGTCAAGCTGTCTTTATTTCTGTGCACTTTTTCACTGAAAAAAAAACAAAAAAACTATGCGCCCAGTATTTACGTCATTATGCAGTGACATGCAGTCGTTACTATATACAGCAAGCATAACCCACTTTTCTCTGAGGAAATACAATCGAGTTGAACACTTTTCCCTTGGTAAAATTTTCTATAGATTTCTATAGAAAAAAAATCTATAAAAATTCTATAAAATTTCTAAATGAAATTTTATAGAATTTGTATAGACTTTTTGTAGAAATTTTATAGAGTTTTAATAGAAACTTTATAGACTTTTTGTAGAATTTTTTTATAGAGTTTTAATAGAAATTTTATAGAGTTTTAATAGAAATTTTATAGAGTTTTAATAGAAATTTTATAGAGTTTTAATAGAAATTTTATAGAGTTTTAATAGAAATTTTATAGACTTTGTAGAAACTTTATAGAGTTTTAATAGAAACTTTATAGAGTTTTAATAGAAATCTTATAGAATTCCTATAGAAAGTCAACAGAATTTAACGAAGTTTCTATAGAATTCTTTATAGAGTACTGTGAAAATCTCTATAGCAATTTCTATAGAGACTATAACAATTTCTATAGAGATTGCTATAGTTATTGAAGTCACCTGCATAATAGATACTCGAAGACCTACCCATGAAAATACAGTGAGCAACTAAAACTGTGTCCACCACCTGAATACTGGATCGTATAACAAATAATCATAACAGTAACACGAGAGAATACCAAATTATAAAAATTGGACAGATTCATCTCCAAATTCATCTTGAGAAAAAGCTATCAAAGGCGGAAAACATAAGGATGCAAGGTGCCATAGAATTCAGGACATCCTACCAAATCACTCTTAACTTCCAAAATGCCAGACCCTGGTACAGTATGACAAAAGTGCTTCTTGCTGAAAGTATTGAAATTTATTAGTTTTATCCTACCAGTACATGTAAGCTAGTTTGCTGCCTTTTTTGTTATTTCCTTTAGCTTGTTGGCAAGAGACATCTTTATAGTTGCTGGAGGGCATCCAAATTTACGGCATGCAAGATCTGAAACAAAAAATGGGATTTTGAAATTTAAAAAAGGAAATACAATTAATGCATTGCTAATCTATTATCAATAACACTTGAGCTATGAGAAAGCAATTCTAACAGTGCAAAAATGAGTAAATGACTTTAAATACTGTGCACTACATGAACATCTAAAAATTCAGGAATTTACAGATATGGCTACTAGCTCCATGAATGCACTGTCAATTCTGGCCTTTATTATACAACTGATAGAATATACAAAGACCACTTACCAACAATTGCCTCCACTTTAGTTGGGTCAACGGCAGGCTTCTGATCCTGGTCTTAAAGGCATTTGATTTTCTGCCTGTCAGACTTTTCCCAACAAGCTCTGCATCAGTAAAAATGGTCTTTAATAGGCTTCTGGCATATGTTGAACCCGACTTCACTGATGACAAAGCCATCAGGCTAGTTTTCTCAACCAGCACACCTCGTCCAATGTCAACCTGAGGACACAATGATTCAAAATTGATTAATATGCAAATGTATTATAATAGGTAAAATCCATGGTTTCATACACCTTTTCGACGTGATGACAACATCCCTTCAAAATGCCTTAATCAAACCTTCAAAGTCTTGCTGCATTATTAATACTACTGGAGAAAATTAGATTAAACCCCTCTTCATTCATCATACCTTTGTGGTTTCTTTGACTCTGCCAGGGGTGGCTGGTAGGCCATCATTTACATCTAATTGCTGTAAAAGGATAAACATGCACAGTATAGTTAAAAGTATCAATCAAATTTCAAATAATATATCCTCCAAAAAAAAAATCACTGACACCAGTCACTTTCCACATCAATTAGTATTCTCCCAAATAATATGAAATGAGTCAGTATGATGACATGACAGCTGTGCCATACTGAAATCTGCAGCCTGGCCATTTCTCAAGCCTAGCTGAATTTAGTCAGTGACATGAATGGCAAAATTGACAATATTTGCTGGTAGAAGTCCTAAACTCACCTTCGTTCCTTCTTTTTCAATTGCAGAGGTAGGAGGTACCGGTGCAGTTATCGGCCTAAGTCCTATATTTGGGTTCTGAAATTGAATAACAAACATTTTTAGATGTAATGCTTTTCTTGTATTACAGAGAATTTGAGGTTGGCACATTCCTTAAAAAATACCCTTTTTTACCAATTATGCATGATTTTTATTTTGTTGCCACCAAGGAGATTGTAGGATGATAGAAACCGGGTGACTCCACTTGATCAAGCTGTCGAGACTAAATGACAAAGCTCGAGAAATGAAATAAATAAGTGGGTCCTAAAGAAGCTAAATCCTTGTCAAAATTATTCCATGACTAAAAACGCTCTTATAATGTAAATCTCTCTCTCATAGTGTTTGTAGGGTTGGAGGGCCATTAAATAAAGAATAGAAAGCCTTGCCTAGCTTTATGCCTAACAAATTGAACAGAATGGACAAAAATTCTTCTATCCACAAAGCATCTTGTGTGAATGTCATTGTCTTACCTGTGACTCTGCTTGGCCAACCTCTTTTGTTTTACTTTCCCTAATGAGCATTTTAAGGTTGTCTACTAGAGATCTTGCATCTGTGTGATAGGAGAGATAGACAATGCATCAACACTTTGAATGATCAGTTCATACCCTATGCATTTAACTTGAAAGTGACAAGACTTTGTCCATTATTTCAATGAATTTTTACTATACTGATACTTTTGGCATTCTTCCTATAAAACAGCAAGAAAGATCTCAGAATTGGGGATCGATATTTGCATAGGAAGAGAAATGAAGAGAAGCCCATTTTTTCTGAGGTTAAAAATCCTACAAACTAACCTGTAACTTGCTTGTAGTGCTCAATCTCAGTTTCTAATCTGTTTATTTTTTCTTTTGCCAACTTGTATTTTTCTTTAAGCTTTGGCAATTTTTTGCAGCCTTGGCAACCGTTTTCTTCAGAACTGTCAGTGTCTTCTATTGCTGATGTTGAAATTAGGATTTCTTCATCACTAACCTTTCTCTTGACTTTTTTCTTCTCATTGTAAAATACAAGAGAAATTTTTGTTTCAGAAAAAAATTATTTCCTTTTAAATTGGAATAAAATGTGCAGCAGTTACAGATGATGGTATCAGAATAAATTGACAGATAATTGATTCTAAGCAGACATTGCATCTTTCATCTAGCAAACATCGAAGACAGGCCTTCCTCCATTTCAGTGGGAAGCCGATTGCAAGTTAAGCCCTTTAATTGTGCATTAGTTTAAAAAGATATAGCAACTGATACCTTAGAGACTAAAAGACAAAAATGGACAATGGCTTTTTATTATATGTACTTACTGAAGAAGTGCTTTCACTTTCTGACAATTCATCAGCCATCCTTTTATTTGCACACCGCAAACTTTTTCCATTCTTCCTGCCAACTTCCATGGCAGCCTCGTAATTCTTAACTTGTTCGGTACGCTTGGCTTCCATAGCCTTATCTTTACCTATGATACAAAACATAATGTAATGTAACATTTGAGAACAATACTCTTCAATTACCAGGTGACAAAATAGAAGCATCTACAATATTATTATAATGTATGAAATCAGCCATGTCCAACACATAACTGGTAGGCAATTTTACATGCTTTTTTATTTAATATTACATTACAACATGGACAGCCTCAGGGGTGTAGGCAGGGGGGGTTCAAGGGGTTCGTCCGAACCCCCCCCCACTTAATAATCAAAAAGTAATTAAAAAAAAATCAATGAGCCCTTCAAAAAATTAGAGAGATTAACTAGACTGACTACTGTCTAGTCAAACAAGAACAGCAATGTGATATAAGTAGGGTCATTTTAAGGTCTTAGGCATTTATGGACCATGATGTAGAAACATTGGTTGCATTTGGATAATAAAACTTGCTCTGATATCTGATATTGCCTAGTTATAGGCCTATATTTTTTCTTTCCCTGCACCTGGGCCTGGATTTGAACCCCCCCCCAAAAAAAAAAATCCTGCCTACGCCCCCGAGCCTTGCCCTTCTTGGTCATATCATCGACATCATCATTACTTAGATTATAGTCTGTTTGACGAGACCTTGCCGGGTTGTTTTTTGGCAATAACTGCCCTCATCCTCAACAGATTTTTACAAACCAATACTTTTCTGAATCTGGAGATTACATCGTATTAGCAGTATAAGAACTGGGAGTCTGGGATGTTTCAGATTCTAAAATGATAGGAAAGGGAAATTCAACAAAGTTTTGCCCAAATTTTCTGCTTAAACATGTTAAACTGCACTCTCCCATTCAAACTCCAATAAAAGTTGAATTTTGAACTTCTGAATTCATATAAAGTGTTACATTTCTAAAAACACAATGAGGTCTAAGGATTCAGAAAAATGTTGGTTGAGTGAATTTGGTTCAAAAATAAGGAAGTTATCACAGAAAAACAATCCGGCAAGGTTTCGTCAAACAGACTATAGGCCTAGAAATAGGATGCTATCATTTTATCATATAATTAAATTTTTTTATCATTAGGCCTATTATTAATAATAATGTTTGCTATCGCCTGATTGCTATGATAAAAACATATTTTTATTTTATAATGAATGCGACATGGTATGCAGCTAGGCTTATTTTCTTACCAAAATCCAAGACTTTAGCTGGCGCTGTCTCTCCATTCCAAGGCACATCATAGATGTTCCCGACTGCTGACTGAAGCTTCTTTCCAAGGGCCATTAACTTTAACTCGGCACTACACTTTCCCACTTCTGTTACATCCCATTGTGGTGGATCTTCAATCCATTGTAAGAGTAACCATGTTGTGGTAGACGATGCCATTCTCTCGGATCCACTTGATTTCCCACTGGGCACTGTATTGTCACACTTTTCAAAAGATTCTTTAGAATATTTGTAATGAGTGCTTTTACCTTCTTGACACACGTGGTGGTCAAATCAGTTATAACCGGATATAGCCAGCAGCGGTTCTTAGTCCTGATTGGTGCTTATTTACAATAACAGTGTATAAAGTATCTAGTATTGTTATTGAAAATACAAATATCTATGAGGGACATTATTTTAATGTTATAAGCTATCTTGATTTGTCGAACTCAATCAGTATTTGAGTTATTTATTTTCTGCATTTTGTCCGGTCCTGCATTCCAAGATGGCAGCCGCCATCCCATGTCCCACGCTACAGTGAGGAGTATCAAATCAATAAGTACTGCGAAGAAATAACCAGTTTGAAGTTCATATAGTGATAATCAGAAGAGGAAATGAGCAAAAGGAAAAGGTTTCACTCTAGTTTTGAGTCTTTAGATTTTGCTAAAATATCAAGAAATGCCGATGAATGTGGCCATGATGGACGCGGTGGTGATTGTAGTAGTAGTCATGGTAGTAGTGGTGCATCATCATCTCTTTCTAATGAAAGTAGTAAGTCATCATTGTTCACGGACACAAGTTTTTCGTCTGACTGCAATGATGGTATAAGCGAAAGGACTGGCTCAGTGGTATCATCGCAAACTCTGACATCAAACGACAGTGAGTACTCTTTTGGACAGGATGATGAACTTCTAGGCTTACCCCAACACGACCGTGTCCGTGATGTGGAAAATAAAGTCAAAGATGGAGATGAAGTTGTTCCCAAAAATAATGAAGTGTTAAGAGGTAAGCACTAACACAATCATAGTCAGAGTCAGTTGGATTGTGAAATTCACCAATTTCTCCCACCCAGTATTTAGATATCTTGTGTCTGATCAAAATAATAAAAGAGTAATAATAAATATTTCATTGCAGGTGAAGAGGGCAATGGATCGACAGATGGTGAAAGTCAAGCCAGTGAAGTGTCTCTCTCTTCTACCAGTCATTCGACCCCTGAGGTGAGTTGCATTTTCCTATGGTTCTTGAAATAGAGATAAGTTAATATGACAAAAATCAGCTTGTTACTTTTGGTATTTTTGGAGAGGATACATGTAGGGTAAAAAGTTGGAGGATTGGCTTCTTAAGATGCTAAACCCATTTTGAATAGATATTAAGAGCCCAAATAGAAAATAGACATAACCGTACTAAAGTTGTTTATTAATTATTTAGAAATGAAAATAAATTAAACAGTTCACTGGATTGTAGTTTTTATCCACGACGTTTCAAGCGATATCCATCACTTCATCAGGTGAAAGTTTGTATGATACTGGAAATATTCAGTTGCATCATCCATATGACGTCATTGATTGCGTAGACCTGTCCTGGGTAATCCTATCTTATGTCGCAGTGCTCTATCCCATGTTCTAGATAATTTAAACCTTAAACCTCCATTCCGATTCAGTTTCAGGCAAAGTGCTCTTTCATAAACTGCTTGTTTTACTCCCCTTTCAAACCATCGTGACGTCTAGTATGGAAACATTTTTTAATGTAAACGAATGTCCTGTAATGTCTGTGTGATCGAAAACTGCTGAAATTTGTCCTGAGGAGTTGTAGCTCTTATGTTGTCGCTTGAAACGTCGTGGACTTAAAACTACAATCCAGTGAACTGTTTAATTTATTTTCATTTCTATATATTTAACCTGGATGTCTGATAATATTCATAAATTTATTAATTATTGTTTACAGAATCTTGAAAATGGTGAACTCGATCAATATGAAAGATATAATGATGAAGAACTGGCTGAGAGACTAAATGATTTGGTGAGTACAAAAATGTAAAATGAGTTGAGGACTTCCGATTGGGTCGTCCCGGTCTGTGGATTGAAATTTGTGAGTGACATCTCATCTCATTATCTCTAGCCGCTTTTATCCTTCTACAGGGTCGCAGGCAAGCTGGAGCCTATCCCAGCTGACTACAGGCGAAAGGCGGGGTACACCCTGGACAAGTCGCCAGGTCATCACAGGGCTGACACATAGACACAGACAACCATTCACACTCACATTCACACCTATGGTCAATTTAGAGTCGCCAGTTAACCTAACCTGCATGTCTTTGGACTGTGGGGGAAACCGGAGCACCCGGAGGAAACCCACGCGGACACGGGGAGAACATGCAAACTCCACACAGAAAGGCCCTCGCCGGCCCCGGGGCTCGAACCCAGGACCTTCTTGCTGTGAGGCGACAGCGCTAACCACTACACCACCGTGCCGCCCTGTGAGTGACATAATTAAGGATATTTCATTGTAGGAATTAAACTAATGATTTGTCAAGACTCGGCTGGTGGTGATTTGGGCCAATTAACAATTTATTTCCTCTTCTGCAGTAGTGGTGAACCAGTTGTATAATGATAATATCACGCTGCATGATTTGACCCCTTCACAAATTTTAAGTCAAATCTTGAAGGAATTATGGTAGACAGACTGAATGGCCAAAAAACAATATGTACATACAGATTTGCTCACACCGTATATTATTTTATATCTTCAGGATCAGAACCTCTATGATGGGTGCCAAATAACAAGGCGAGAGAGTATTCTACTCATAATGGGACACATCATAAGGAATCATGTGAGTGGAACAGCTCTGCAGAGCCTACTGACAGTCTTGGAGGCACATTTACCAGCTGGAACTGTATTCCCTGCTTCCCAATATCTTTTTATGAAGAACTTTAAAAACAGTGACATCACTCTAAGATTTCACTCATACTGCCCTTCTTGTATAACCTACATTGGAAGTAATGATATGTGGTGTGAAAATTGTGACACAAATGTGTCTGTAAGTGACTGCATAGATAATGGCAATTATTTTATAACATTTGATGTTAAAGATCAATTGTTATCTATGCTACAGAATGAAGATATTTGTAAACACCTACAAATTGGGGCAAAAAGGGAACTTTGTGATTCCTATGGAGGTCGATTATATCGTAAACTCCCGCTTGAGAATAACGACATTACTGTTTCATTCAACACTGATGGCGTTCAAGTATTTGTTTCATCAAGGTATTCAATATGGCCATTGCAGGTAATGGTTAATGAGTTACCTTATGCTATAAGAAGGAAAAACATTTTTCTTGGTGGCTTATGGTTTGGTGACTCTAAACCTGACATGAATACCTTCCTCAAACCTTTTGTCACTGAAATGAATACACTATCAGATACTGGCTGTAAGTGGGGTACAGAAAATGACAGCCACACCAGTAGGGTGTTTGTAACAACATGCTCTTGTGACTCAGTAGCTCGCTGTCTTGTACAAAATGTGACACAGTTCAATGGTCAGTGTGGGTGTAATTGGTGTTTGTCACAAGGTGAAGTAGTTTCAGTTGGTAGAGGGCATGCAAGGGTTTATAGTATGGAGAACCAACTACCAGTTAAGAGGAATAAAACTTCTCACATAGAACATGCGAGAACAGCTGTTCAGCAGGACAAACCTTGTATGGGTGTCAAAGGTCCATCAATCTTGTTTCTTTTAATGTATTTTGACATTGTAAACAATTTTGTTGTTGACTATATGCATTCTGTATGTTTGGGTGTTGCACGCCAGGTAGCAGGCCTATGGCTTGACAGTTCAAATCATGCCAAAAATTTCTACATTGGTAACTCCATAAAACACCTTAGTGACCGCCTTCAATGTATAAGACCACCAAAGGAAATCACACGTATTCCTGGTGCCTTGCAACACAGAAAAAGTTGGAAAGCTAGTAAATGGAGGGCATGGCTTCTCCATTATTCCTGTGTTGTGACAGTTGGGTTCCTAGGTAAACAATACCATGATCATTGGATGACACTTGTAACAGCTATGCATTTGTTGCTTGCAGACAAACTAGATGATGAATCTTTTCACCTATGTGAATCATTACTCATAGATTTTGTAGTTAAATTTCAACAGGTTTATGGAAAAGAGTGTATGACTTACAATGTCCATCAGTTGCTCCATGTAATGGATTGTGTGAAAAACTGGGGACAGCTCTGGGTGTATTCAACTTTTCCTTTTGAGAGCATGAATGGAAAGCTCACAAAAATGTTTCATGGCACAACTTGTGTGCATAAGCAGATATCAGAAAAGTTTATGTTAAGTCATTACCATCATTATCAATTGGGGCCTTTACCAATAGCCCTAACCTTTTAAGCTTTTTCCAAAAAAAATGTGTATGGTTTTGCTAAGGGTATTAAAGAGGCATATAATGAGAATGTATGTATTTTAGGCCTGCCTGTCAGACTTACCCTCAACTTTGAACAACTATGTTCATTGAATAATATTGGTGTAACATTAAAAGATAGAACTGTCCAGGCATACCCACGATTGGTTGAGAATGGTTTATATTTCGTATCTGAACAGTTAAAGCATAAGAAACAAGAAAGAAATAATTCCTGCTTTCACTTAAGAGATGGTCGGATTGGGACCCTGCAGTTAGTGGTTGCAGTGTGTAAAAATGAATGTGAAGATGATATATGTAACTGTAAAAAAGAATTGTACTGTATATTTCGACATTTAACATCTACTCGAATAATGTTTCAATTAAATACAGGTATATATAAAGTTAAGGGGCATCAAATTAGAGAGGTTGAAATCACTAATGAATTGATAGCATGTAATTTATCTGATATAGCAAATAAGTATATTTACATGAAAATACAAAGAAAGACGTTTGTTTCACTTCTTCCAAATGCCATTGAGCTTGACTGAAAATTAATGTATAGCGTATATCAGCGTTTATTTTGGAAGTACATTTATTAAATTATGTCTTAAACTGTAATTTACATTTGGATCAATTGAGTTGTTGATCAGAAGTGTTATTATGTGAGATAAAGTAAATGAAATAAAGAACATTTTTATTGGAGATAAGTACTAAAGTTGTTCTTTGGATGCAAGGCCTTTTGTCTCAGACTGGAATTTCTGTAGGGTCTTTAAAATCCACCAAATTGTGTTTTTATGGAAATAACCATTATGAAATTTATAAAATTAGTGTTGGCCCTAATAAAATAGAGCTTCTATAGAACTCTGTATCAATTCTATAGAAATCGTTTTCTATAGACTACTATTTATATAGAATTCTGTTGAGATTCTATAGAAGCTGTTTTCTATAGAGTACAACTTCTATAGAATTTATACTATTTCTATACAACTTCTATAGAAACTATTTTCTATAGAGTATTAGTTCTATAGCATTCTATAGAGATTGTATAGAAAGAGGGGTTTCTATAGGATTTTCTATAGAGTTTCTATAGAATTCTAAAAAACATTTTGACAAGGGTTGTTGCCCAAGTACAAGTATTTGTGTCTTTTTCTTCTGTTTTTCTTCTCCCAGAAAAGGAAGGAAATACTGTACATAGAATACAGACTTAGTTGTAGTTTTGCTGTGAATGATTGCGAAGTAGGTACAAAGCGTGAGTGAGTGTGGTCAGATAAATGTCTCTTCCAAAACTATTTGAGTGAGAAAGGGGGTCAATGGAAAGGCGCAGCATTGCAAGATCCTCTGTCGTCAATGGACATTCAATTTCTGGCATGGTAACATCTGGGTTGGTAGAGCTGTCATGACAAAGCCCTACGTTTTCCCAATCAATATCCTTGATTATTATTCCCTAGTACAACAAACAGAATGTCAGTATGTTTATTGAGAAAATTGTTTTATAGACAAAGTAAAATTACTTTAATTACTCAACTACCTCATTTTCCTCATGCATCTCTGGCTGTCTGATGGGGTGCTGCATCATCCCCAATTCCCACAACTGGTTTGGGGAAAGGAAGCCCTCTGTCCTGAGAGGATGGTTATTCCATGCAGTGGAGAACTTGGCCAAATCAGCCTTGAATCTGGGGAGGAAGGTGTACTGAGCACAGAAGAGATGAAGATGATCCGAGATGTCAAGGGCTCCATCTTCCTCCAGGCTGTGTAAAACGTCATAGTAAATGTTTGTAACTCCCGTCCAAACATCCCTCCATAGACGTTCGATTCTACAATTCATACAAAGAGAAGTTCTTATACTGTACTTGGATATTGAGGTAATTTCTAATCATCATTATTGTTACGAAGAGATGACCTTACCTCTGGTTGTGCATGCTTTTTCCACTTATAAAGCTGCCATGCCCTGTCCCTCTGACCATAAACATCATCTGGGCAATGCTGACATTTTCAACACCCTGGTCACCTCTTACCCTGCAACACATCAGATGTTGAAAATTAGCATACAACAAATACATTCATTTCTATTGCTTAAAGGAGAAATCTGGTGTTGCTTAAGGTCACTGAATGGTTGCGTCTTTGGTCTAGCACTTGGTGAACTGTAAAATATACTACGAAAATCACAGTTCAAAATAACTGCAGAATTACTCACTTGTAGGGCCATCCAAATCTCCTCACTCCATCCAGGAAAAACTCAAGACCAGTACTTGCTGTGTTGTTAGAAGCAGCATTGAGATACATGATCTAGAAGGAAAACCGACATGAGTTCTATAAATGATGGTCATAAGATGGAAACGCAAACAAGAGAGATATTTTCATGTCTATGTTCTTTGTTACAGTAGGAAACTTACCTTCCTTGAGTAGCCGTCAATGCCCCCGAATATCACCAGGTTATATCTAGTGAAAAGGATGGGTTAGTTTAACAGATAGATAAGAACACAGGGCTGGCATATTTTAAGACAGGCCAAGTAATACTGCCAAAAATGTAACAAACGCACCTAATGAGTTTATGATTGGTGTCTATGTGCTGCAGAAAATGTGGGCCTTGAACACAGTATTTATGTAGAACAACACAGCAAATACTTGTCATTCTTGATAAGATGCCCTCTGAATCAACTCTGTGCATAGAGGCCTTAAGTCTGGTCCATTGTACATGGTGGCCCTGTGCTTCAAGACACCCCTTGACAATCTGGTATCCAGCATGAGGTAGTCTAGATTTGATGGCTCGCACTTCATTATCCAGATCATCATCAGTTATGGTGGAATACAGGCTCCTAACTGACATGTACTCCTGCATCCTCCTGTACATGGTTCTCCTTGAGACTCCAAGAATGTCTGCTACATATGTGGCAGGTAGACCCAAGTGAAGCAGACTCTGAAGATGGTCCGTTGAGACCTCTAGTCTTAAACGTCCAAGGGGACCTAAACTCCAGACGACAGATTTTGAGGGGGCAGGTTTATTCCGCCGGTCTAGCAAAACGCTCAGTTGTTGGAAGGCTTCCCATATGTCATTAGGCAGGGATATTTTATCCATTGCATTTAGAAGGGTCATCTCTTGGGTCACTACGAAGTCCAAATAATCGAAATCAGGGGGGTTGCTGTTGAGGACATGCTGCACTCTCTCCCTCAGTCTGACCAAGACCTCCTGGATGACAATGTTCTGCAAAGGCAATGAAATGATGTTATACAGCAATTGGGTCTGGTCAAACTGTTTAAGCTTAGGCCTAATATGATAAACCATTTCATCAGATGGAGTTCCACTGTTCCCACAATCTACGACCCCCAGGATATTTTGACCCAATGTCACTCAGTAGTCATGAGATCTGCGTTTGTTCTATGTTACAGCAAATTAATACAATTGGACATTATTTTGAATGGGTCTGGGCTCCTTGTTAAAATAAAATAAAGGGCTCAGTTTGATCTGCTGAGGCGACCATCCTTCTTGATTATCCTAACTACAACAATCTCAGACGGACCCGTCATAGTAGGCTATTAAAAGCTAGGGGTGTAATGATACACAAATAATTTGGCACGAGGTCACGGTTGTTTTTTTTTTTTTTTGCGGCACAGTGTGGGAACAAAATGCAAACCATTTGCTTGTTTATTTGCGTATTTGTTAATCAATTTGTTGTTACAAATATTGTTGTAGCCTACCATTATGAAGGGGAAATTAAAATAAATGCAATGCTGCGTGGTAGGCCTAATAATAAGTTATATAAAATAGTAACCTCGTAAGCAACAAATGATGAAATAGCCTATGGAAGAATTGTATGAATTTAAAAAAAAAAAATCCTTGTAAACAGTAAGCTTCAACAAGTGCAGCACTAACAGTTACAGCATGAACACACAGATGAAATGAGCTAACTGGTTGTCGTTGAGAGTTGGAATTCTCTCATTGAGAGAGAAACTGAGGCTACATCCACACGACAACGGCAACGAGATGTTATTTAAAAATATATCGCGTCCAAATGGGCAACGATCAGTAAAATATCAGGTCCATATGGCAACGCAACGCTTGCTGAAAATGATGCAATACACATGCCACACCTCTAGGGGCGCTGTAAGACGGTCCCTTCGGAGACACCAGAACAATAGAAGTAAGGACGCATGCGCATAAACTTATGCGCGAGACTTCATATTAGCCACAAAGTCAGGAAAATCTGTTCGTAAAATTACATTATAATGACCAAATACAATGAAAAGTATTTTTCCAGTCTCACCTGTGAAAGGTAATCCCATGTGATCTCGTTTGGACGGCAAACCTGTTGGTACAGTTAAACGCAGCTAATCTTTATTCTCCGCTTTGACCTATCCAATATGGCGGCGAGGATGACGTATGATTCTATGCGGAAGGCAGTGTCTTTAATGGTCCGGAATAAACTGAATGCTACACGTTGATGGATTAATTTGTTGTTTCTCACCTGTGAAAGGTAATCCCATGTGATCTTGTTTGGACGGTAAACCTGTTGGTACAGTTAAACGCAGCACATGAATCTTTATTCTCCGCTTTGACCTATCCAATATGGCGGCGAGGATGACGTATGATTCTACGCGGAAGGCGGCGTCTTTAATGGTCCGGAATAAATTGAATGCTACACGTTGATGGATTAATTTGCTCTTCTACGCCCTTTTCGAGGAATGTATTGTAGGACTTAAACCAACATCTGAAGAGGTGAGATCGCTCCTTTTTTTCCCTATTTTTGCTGGCGGGATTGACTCTGGCCTAAGGGCAGAGTCTCTCTCTCTCTCTCTCTCTCTTTGCACCATTACACAATAAATATTCACAGTGAAAATATTTTGTAAGCGCATTTCATGAACCAAGTTATAGGATTTGTTGACAACTCGCATCGAGTTCGTTACACTTCTACCCGGCGTGAAGCACTCAGTCATGTGGTTGTGATGTCATCGTAAACAAATCCGTTCTACTCATCCAGACAACTTCACAATGGCAACGTTGCCAGATCTTTCCACTCTGGAACCCGTTCTCAAAAAGATTGCATTTTGGGCACCCAAAACGCCGGTGCCGTGTGGACGCCAGGCCTAAACGATAAGCAATTGTATCGGAGTCACCTGAATCCGTTGCTGTGTGGACAGGGCCTTAGTAACTGCTAGTCACTAATGATAGACTCTGTTCAAGAAACGAAACATTTTTACAAAACCTGTCACAATGACAACAGCTAAACACAAGAACGTTAATTTGTTAAGTTTCCAATACCTCATTCGTATGTCGCTCATCCGATGCCATCGCTGCACGCCGCTCGCATGTTGTTCACTACCTCTTCATGTTTCTTGGCCGGCTACTACTGTGGTCAACAACGCGACCGCTGATTGGCCAAAGAAGAATCCTGCATGTCTGTGCTCGATTGCTCTTCCTTCATACCCGGATGTTTGTCACAGAAACTTGAAACTGAATTTGAAGAACTGAATTTGAATTATGAGAACTGAATCTGAATATTTAGAGATTAAAAACGAATAAATTTCAAATCATCATATTCAGATTCAGATTGTAAATGCACACATTCAAATAGCGAAATACAATGTCAAATTGTGTGATGCAAATTCAGTTTGTCAGTGCAACCATTCAAGTTCAGCTATTCAAATTCAAATGTAAAGGATTTAAATCCTGATTCTGCTGGTACAATTCAAATGTAAAGGATTCAAATCCTGATTCTGCTGGCACAAATCTCAGCCCATAGACTGGGGTCAATAATCACTCCAAGGTCTTTTACTGCTGCACGTGAAGAAACAGAAAGGCCATCCAGAGTTACTGTGTAATCAGAAAACTTACTTCTAGCTGCATGTGGTCCTAGTACAAGTACTTCAGTCTTGTCAGAGTAAAGCAGAAGGAAATTAATAAGCATCCAGTGTCTAATGTCCTTTACGCATTCCTCAATTCTATTAAGCTGGTGTGGAAAAATAGAACCCTTTTTCTATTTCAAGTGGACAGTGCAGCCATGCGGATCACATGTGCGATGTGCATGGTCCAATCTGTTAACATGCATTCTAAACGAAAAACATGTCCGCACCAAGTAGGCACAGATTGCAGTAGGAAGAACAGTTAAGGTTACAGTAGCCTGTAGAGTAGGGGGGAATTTGAACACTTCTATGTGAAAGGCAAGCCAGTCGTTAAAGCTGGCACTTTCACTTTCAGCGGTACACCACTACAGCCGCCAGGACCTCGTAGATATTGGCTACCGACATAAGATTGCCGTTTTGAGGGAATTTCAATTTAGTCACATCCCGGATGAGCTAGCAAGACCACCGGATTCTCCATGGTTTGTTGTCGGGTCTGGAAAGCGGCGCAGGCAAAGGAGAGAGAGGAAGCAGAAGAGAGGTCGCAGGTCCGGCCTCCTGCTAAGGCTAAGGAACCAACCGCACAAGCCACGGCTGCCAAGCCTATATCTCACCAACACCAGATCTCTCACCCACAAGATAGAGGATCTGGAACTACAACTGGTGGGAAATTGCTACATTCAAGACTGCTGTGCCTTTGTTATTACAGAGACCTGGCTGAACCTGAAGATCCCCGATGCTAGCTTGCAGCTAGCTGGCTGCTCCCTGCACCACGGGGATAGGACTGAGGACTCCGGCAAAAGTAGAGGTGGGGGGCTCTGTATTTACGTGCATGAGAACTGGTGCAACAACAGCAGTATTATAGCGAAGCACTGCTCCCCCGACATGGAGTACATGTCTGTAAGATGTCGGCCTTATTTTCTACCAAGAGAGATAACCGTAGCGATTGTCACTGCTGTTTACGTCCCGCCAGACACTAATGCTAGCCTGGCGCTCTCTCTCCTGCTGAATGCCATCAATGAACAGCAGTGGGCCCACCCTGATGGCATTTACATTATAGCTGGAGACTTTAATAAGACCAATCTTAAGACTGTACTCCCGAAGTTTCACCAGCAGACCTTCTCCTCACTGGAGTACACATTCCAGGTTAGCAGACACAGCAGCTCCAAGATTGTTACCAAGACCTGTGATGCTTTTTACAGTGTATTAAAACAGAATTACCTCAAAGTACCATCCACAGAAGAGTGGAAACATTGCCACAAGATTGGAGGAGAGATGGAACATCCCACATTGCATTGCTGCGTTGGATGGCAAACATCAACATACAGTCGCCACCAAATTCAGGATCCTACTACAACTACAAAGGTTTTAATTTGATAATTCTGATGGCCCTAGCAGATGCAGACCTGAAATTTATTTACATAGATGTGGGAACAAATGGCATAATTTGTAATGGGGGCATTTGGGCCAAGTGTGGGCTGAGCTGGGCACTGGAGGACAGCACACTAAATATACCACCATTAAAAGAACTCCCTGGGCAACGACTCCCTGTCTCTTATGCTGTTGTGGCAGATGAGGCCTTTGGTTTGAAGCCATAGTTAAATGAGACCATACCCAAGAACACAACTGGATAAAAGCAAGCAAAATTTTCAAATAAAGGCTCCCTTGCACACATCATTGTGTTGAAAACTTTTTTGGTATCTTCACCAATCAATTCCACTAGAATCTTCCAAAAGCTGTAATAATTACTGAAAAAGACTTGTACATACGCTCAGATAGAGTTACACATGTCTCTCCTGGTCTCCAGATCTGCCTGATCCATCCTGATGTCCTACTTCTGGCTGAAGTTCTCATTACCCCATATGGACAGCCTAAAGATAGACTTAGAAGATGGCTCTGAATACAAACAGTTTTGCTGTGATGGCTTCAGACCGCAGTCGTCATGAACAGTATTTCAGCAAAATAGACTTCAGGTCAAAACTATAATGAATTTCTTTGTTCCACAATTGCACTTTTTAGACCAAATGCAGTGGTGCTTGAAAGTTTGTGAACCATTTAGAATTTTCTATATTTCTGCATAAATATGACCTAAAACATCAGATTTTCACACAAGTCCTAAAAGTAGATAAAGAGAACCCAGTTAAACAAATGAGACAAAAATATTATACTTGGTCATTTATTTATTGAGGAAAATGATCCAATATTACATATCTGTGAGTGGCAAAAGTATGTGAACCTCTCGGATTAGCAGTTGATTTGAAGGTGAAATTCGAGTCAGGTATTTTCAAATCAATGGCATGGCAATCAGGTGTGAGTGGGCACCCTTTTATTTAAAGAACAGGGATCTATCAAAGTCTGATCTTCACAACACATGTTTGTGGAAATGTATCATGGCACGAACAAAGGAGATTTCTGAGGACCTCAGAAAAAGCGTTGTTGATGCTCATCAGGCTGGAAAAGGTTACAAACCATCTCTAAAGAGTTTGGACTCCACCAATCCACAGTCAGATTGTGTACAAATGGAGGAAATTCAAGACCATCATTACCCTCCCCAGGAGTGGTTGACCAACAAAGATCACTCCAAGAGCAAGGCGTGTAATAGTTGGCGAGGTCACAAAGGACCCCAGGGTAACTTCTAAGCAACTGAAGGCCTCTCTCGCATTGGCTAATGTTAATGTTCATGAGTCCACCATCAGGAGAACGCTGAACAACAATGGTATGCATGGCAGGGTTGCAAGGAGAAAGCCACTGCTCCCCAAAAGAACATTGCTGTTCGTCTGCAGTTTGCTAAAGATCACATGGACAAGCCAGAAGGCTATTGGAAAAATGTTTTGTGGACAGATGAGACCAAAATAGAACTTTTTGGTTTAAATGAGAAGCATTATGTTTGGAGAAAGGAAAAACGCTGCATTCCAGCATAAGAACCTTATCCCATCTGTGAAAAGGAAGGTTTTGCCATGGGAGACCCACTATCGGCCATCATGTGTGGCTTTTTCATGGAAGACCTGGAGCAGAGGGGCGGCACGGTGGTGTAGTGGTTAGTGCTGTCGCCTCACAGCAAGAAGGTCCTGGGTTCGAGCCCCGGGGCCGGCGAGGGCCTTTCTGTGCGGAGTTTGCATGTTCTCCCTGTGTCCGCGTGGGTTTCCTCCGGGTGCTCCGGTTTCCCCCACAGTCCAAAGACATGCAGGTTAAGTTAACTGGTGACTCTAAATTGACCGTAGGTGTGAATGTGAGTGTGAATGGTTGTCTGTGTCTATGTGTCAGCCCTGTGATGACCTGGCGACTTGTCCAGGGTGTACCCCGCCTTTCGCCCGTAGTCAGCTGGGATAGGCTCCAGCTTGCCTGCGACCCTGTAGAAGGATAAAGCGGCTAGAGATAATGTGATGTGATGTGATGTGACCTGGAGCAGAAAGCACTCACTATAATACTGGCAGAATACAGACCAACACTCTGGAAATGTTACGTGGATGATATACTGGGAAAAGTGAAGACAGGATACACTCAACAACTCACCGACCATCTCGACACCATAGACAATACCGGCAACATAAAATTCACACATGAAGAGGAAATGGAGCAGTCAATAGCATTTTTGGACCTAAAAATACAACACACAAAGAATGGGGACATCAAAATAAAAGTACACAGAAAACCCACACACTCCAACCAATATTTAAACTGGACTTCCGAACACCCCATAATGCACAAATTATCAGTAGTCAGAACATTACATGAACGCGCAACAATAATCACAGATCCACAGGACAAAGAACAGGAGGAACAACACATACAACATGCACTGAAGGCATGTCAATATCCACAGTGGGCAATATCCAAAGGGGCAGAACAGGTCAAGAACAACAAAATACAGCAGAAAGAGAAAAAACAAAGCAACAAACAAGAACACAGGGGAGTAGTAACATTGCCATACATCAGAGGAATAACTGAACGCATCCAAAGAGTAATGAGGAAACACAACATCAACACACCTGTCAAACCACACACAACACTCCGTCAGATCCTGGTTCATCCCAAAGACAGAATACATCCGGAAAACAAATGCAACACCATATATGAGATTCCATGCCAATCATGCAATAAAACCTACATCGGGGAGATAGGGAGGAGCTTCACCACAAGGAAAAATGAACATAAGAAAGAGTGCAAAAAGGAGACAGCTACAAGACAAACCTGAACAATAAAAGGCACAACAGGAAAATTACAAGTCAGCCATAACAGACCACTGCAAAAGAGAAAATCACATTATGGACTGGGGGAATGCCAGAGTCATACGCACAGAAGATAACAAACATCAGCACTGGATCAGGGAGGCCATGGAGATCCGAAAACGAAGCCCGAGGACCATCAACCGGGATGAGGGAGCATATATGCTGTCCCATACCTGGAGTGCCATCTTGCAGGGGACGAACGGACAGCAGAAGATGTGACCGACCTGTCAAACCAGACAGGAAGGTCATGCCTTCGGAAACATCAGCTGATAAGATGCGTCACCAGCAACATCCGGTGACACTCTGAGGAAGACGACAGTTACGTACATCAAAACATGTCAGGTAAACAAACCTAAAACTAGATGTCTGATAAAAAAGAAAAAACTAACCATGTCAGGACATCTGTCTATGAATTGAATCTCAAGAGAAGGTGGGTCATGCAGCAAGACAACGACCCTAAGCACACAAGTCATTCCACCAAAGAATGGTTAAAGAAGAATACAATTAATGTTTTGGAATGGCCAAGTCAAAGTGCTGACCTTAATCCAATCAAAATGTTGTGGAAGGACCTGAAGCGAGCAGTTAATGTGAGGAAACCCACCAACATCCCAGAGTTGAAGCTGTTCTGTACGGAGGAATGGGCTAAAATTCCTCCAAGCTGGTGTGCAGGACTGATCAACAGTTACCAGAACCATTTAGTTGCAGTTACTGCTGCACAAGGGGGTCACACCAGATACTGAAAGCAAAGGTTCACGCACTTTTGCCACTCACAGATATGTAATATTGGATCATTTTCCTCAATAAATAAATGACCAAGTATAATGTATTTTGTCTCATTTTCTTAACTGGGTTCTCGATCTATTTTTAGGACTTGTGTGAAAATCTGATGTTTTAGATCATATTTATGCAGAAATATAGAAAATTCTACAGGGTTCACAAACTTTCAAGCACCACTGTAGGACACACACATTGGTTTATAAATAACTTATGGAAGGTGATATATAAATCACACTGTGATCACTCAAATGAAGATGGGTTCCCAGTTGACTCTGGTTCCTCTGAGGTTTCATGTCATTTCAGGGAGTTTTTCCTTGCCACCTTCATCTCAAGCGGCTGAAATGAGTTTCCTTTGCAAGGTGGCTGGGTGCTCCCTTAGAGATAGGGTGAGAAGCACAGTCACTTGGGAGGAGCTCGGAGTAGAGCTGCTGCTCCTCCACATCGAGAGGAATCAGCTGAGATGGCTCGGGCATCTCTTTCGGATGCCACCTGGACGCCTCCTTGGGGAGGTGTTCCAGGCATGTCCCCACGGGAGGAGGCCCTGGGGAAGCCCCAGGACACGCTGGAGGGACTATGTCTGCCTGGGAATGCCTCGGTGTTCTTCCCGAGGAGCTGGCCGAGGTGTCTGGGGAGAGGGAAGTTTGGGCTTCCATGCTCAGACTGCTGCCTCCGCAACCCAGCCCTGGATAAGCGGAAGAAAATGAGAGGAGATGAGATGACCTTCATCTCAGGCTTGCTCATTAGGGATCATTTTACTAATTCATATGTTTAAAATCTCCATTTTTTTTTCTGTAAAGCTGCTTTGTAACTGTGTCTATTGTTAAAAGCACTATATAAATAAATTGACTTGACTTAAAGCTGAGTAAGGGAACATTTTGTAATATGAGGCATCAAAGTTTTGGCATTCAAATCTGCAAAAGTCTCTCAAGTTACTGTGGGTGGTACAGTGGTGTAGTGGTTAGCACTGTTGCCTCACAGCAAGAAGGTTCTGAGTTTGAGCCAGCCGGGGACGTTTATGTGTGGAGTTTGCATGTTCTCCACGTGTCTGCGTGGGTTTTCTCCGGGTGCTCCGGTTTCCCCCACAGTCCAAAGACATGCGGTTAGGTTAACATGGGGCAGCCTTGGGCTGAACTGCCCCTTAAGCAAAGCACCTAACCCCCAACTGCTCCCCAGGCTCTGTAGCATCGCTACAGTGCATGGGTGTGTGTTCACTTCTTCAGATGGGTTAAATGCAGAGGATGAATTTCACTGTGTTTGAGTGTGCATGCGACAAATAAAGGCTTCAATTTAAAAAAAAAAAAACATTGCAAATACTGTTTTGTTCTCTACAGTTTGAGTTCTCATAAATCAAATCATTACAAACATGACCAATAAGATTTCTGTTGTGTTATATAAAACCATATACATATAGACATGAACAGCTAAAAGTTTTTCCCCCTCCTCTGGAGCACTGTACTCAGGCAGAGACCACAGTTTTAAATCCCGATGTTGCCCCAGCCATCCATGCCCAGGAGTCAAAGTGAGCTAAACTGGTCATGCTGTCTGGATAGAAGGGAAGGCATACTCGCTCTCCTGTCAATCATAGCAACACTAGCCAATCACAATCATCTGTAAGCTATGTCCTGTGTTTAGACGATGGTGGATAGTGCTTCCCTCTGAGAGTGTTATGCTGCCCTGTGATGCAGCATGAGCAGCGGTTTGAAGAGATACTTTTGGCTAGCTTCACCTGTCTCAGAGGAAACGTGATGACTGTATGATCAGCTGGCTGGTGGGTGGGAATTAGCTGAGAACAAATCTCATCTCATCTCATTATCTCTAGCCGCTTTATCCTGTTCTACAGGGTCGCAGGCAAGCTGGAGCCTATCCCAGCTGACTACGGGCGAAAGGCGGGGTACACCCTGGACAAGTCGCCAGGTCATCACAGGGCTGACACATAGACAACCATTCACACTCACACCTACGGTCAATTTAGAGTCACCAGTTAACCTAACCTGCATGTCTTTGGACTGTGGGGGAAACCGGAGCACCCGGAGGAAACCCACGTGGACAACATGCAAACTCCACACAGAAAGGCCCTCGCCAGCCACGGGGCTCAAACCCGGACCTTCTTGCTGTGAGGCAACAGCGCTAACCACTACACCACCGTGCCGCCCCTGAGAACAAATCGGGGAGAAAAAAATCCATTTGTGATCAAGTTTGTGTGGTAAACTCATCAGAAAAAAAAGCTAGATAGAACCTTAAAATGCTGAGGTCATGGTTTTGTCATTCATCCATATTCATTTTCAGCCCAGCATTGTGCATCTTATGAGCGATGTTGATCATCCTTTAGCTGCACAAATCTACACACAGTGTTGGGAATACGAACAATGTAGATGCTCTCAGTGTCATTTATTATAGGAGCTTAGCCTCACCATTCATTTAGCATATTCTACAGACAGGACCACAATATTTTGTTCCCTCTCAAACCTCTTTAAATTATATTCAGATTAGATGACAAGATCACCATCGATGCAAAACTCTACAACTATGTTTTCATACAAATCCTATCCCCATAGGCAAATATGATAGTGTTTTGAGAGTGGAGAGATTTTATGCCAAAGTGTAGCTGTACATTTTTGTAATGTAAATATAATCTAATATCTCTATACAGCTTTTTCTGCACTGGAAGTTTTCTAGAGTTTAATAGTGTAGGTTGAAGGCATCAATGATGCTGCAGCAAATATGATAGCTTGTGTCAAGGCAGTGCCTGTCAGACATGCTGTTTGCATCATGCATATGCTTAATAGTGTGAAAATCATTTGACCATGTCCCAGCCTTTAATGACATGCATACCAAAGCCAGAAAAATTCTTTTTTTTTTTTCCCCTGGACAAGTCCGACAGCAAAAGAGAGACTGTGCCAGGTACAGAAGCAAATGTGGAGGCAGATTTTGAAGAGGATTATAGAGGTAGATGCATGCTGGAACGCCTTTATAATGAGAAAGAACCAGCAGGGACAGCCCTCGCATCTCTAGACAGATGCCTCCCCAGTTAATGACCGTAAACATGAGGCTATTTGGAAATACTTTACATGTTCTGGCCCCAATCCACCAGGCTACCATGGAACTATCCAAGGAGAAAAGGATATCTACTTTAAAGGTCATACCCTTTCTAAAAAACACTACAGCGCACAATAATAAATGTGTCAGAGAGAAGAAATAGTGATGTAGCAAAACAGGTAGGTGATAACCTGGCACAACATTGAAGGGTAAATCTGTCTATAATGGAGTCATGTAGTGTGATGACAAAAGCAACCATGCTCGAGCCAAGGTTTAAAACCGTTGGGTTCCAAAGCCAAAACAAGATGCATGAAGCAGTAAAGTGACTGAAGGTCAAGCGTGCTAATATAATTAAAATTGGTGAAACTGCTACATCTAGTGAGCCCTTAATTAACCAGCCAGCCACCTCTGAAACAGTTGGGGATGCAAACAGCTGTAGGAAGTATCAAATGGTCCTGTTCATTCATACTATTAAAGATATTTTAAAATCTAATGTTGTAATGTGAAGTATTTTAAACACTCAAGTGTTTTTTTTATATATATATATATATATATATATATATATATATATATATCAGAATCAGAAACACTTTTATTGCCAGGTGTGTGGACACACACGAGGAATTTGACTCCGGTTCACTTAGCTCTCATAGTACAAAAACAGATAAAGCGTATACACAAAACAAACAAACAAGCAAACAACAACAAAAATAGGTGCATAGTGCAAAGTAATCCAGGTAAGTCAAGTATGGAATAGTTAAAGTATACAGTGTGCACAGAATGACGGTATAAGTGTTCAGATATTTTACTATATATATAAAAACACTTGAGTGTTTAAAATATTTCACATTACAACATTAGATTTTAAAATATCTTTAATAGTATGAATGAACAGGATATATATATATATATATATATATATATATATATATATATATATATATATATACACACACACACACACACAGAGAGAGAGAGAGTACCAGTCAAAAGTTTGGAAACACCTTCAAATTAATTTTTTTTATTTTTTTTATTTTTTCCTACATTGTAGAATAATACTGAACTCATCAAAACTATGAAATAACATATGGAATTATATGGTAAACAAAAAAAGTGTTAAAAAAACATGTTTCATCTTTTAGATTCTTCAAAGTCGTCACTATTTACCTTGATAACAGCTTTGCACACTATTGGCATTATCTGAACCAGCTTCATGAGGTAGTCACCTGGAATGCTTCTCAATTAACAGGTGTGTCTTGTCAAAAATGGAATTTCTTGCCTTCTTAATGCATTTGACACCATCAACCAGTAAAGAGTAAATAATAAAAATACAGTAAATAACCCTGTTCGACAACTGTAGTAATCTATATTATGTCAAGAACCACTCAACTAAGTAAAGAGAAATAACAGTCAGTCAGTCATTACTTTAAGACACGAAGTGTCTTTTAGTTAATTAAAATAAAGAAAAAACATCGAATTTGAAGGTGTTTCCAAACTTTTGACTGGTACTACTATGTAAAATCCCTACAGAAAAGTATGGTAAACCCAAAAACATATTTCTTGTTTAAATCACTGCAAACTTTTGTAAACTATTAAACAGAATGTTTTTGTTATATTTACAACAATGTGATTATAATCAAATTTATTTGTTAAAACTTCAAATATTGGTAACAAAAACAGAGAAATACTGTAATACTCATAACAAAAGAATTTTGTTAATTTGACATGCAGTTGTTTTTAAAAATACAAAAAATATATGTAAGTCACTTTACAAGTTTCTGCTGTACTTTGAACATGACTGATGAAACGAGGCAAATTGAGGCAGGCCTAATAAAAATGTTTTCACAAAACAATTTATTGTGAGGTTGCCTATTTATATATAAAAAATATAGGCTACAATTGTCATGACATTGTGTTTATAATTTTAGGCTCAATAAAGGGCACTATTTTTGACTTCTTTATAGAAGGCAGAACAGCCTACCTTGTATGCTTTATGTTTCTTTTAGTCTTTAATTTTTAATGTAGTGCTTAGCCTACTGGTTTTCTATTTATATTTATAAAAATAATCATTTGAGCATCGTAAAAGGGGCGTGGGGTGAACTGATGGAGTGACGTTACAAGTGGGCTATGGACATAGTGCTGATAGGGTGCAGCAAACACCACATTTTTAACAGTATCATTATCACAGGCTAAGCAACCTAACAGTGCCTCTAACCACATACTTGTACTTTTATGTTCTCTCATTGGGCACTAAGTCAGCCTAACTTTGATTTTTAATTTTGAATTTAAAAGTGCTGGAGCTCGTCTCTGATTGGATAATGGCTGGAGGAGCGGGAGTAGAATGCCAATGCTGCAGCGTCACTAACGAGTGAGCCAGCAATACCTACCTTCTTTTAGAGTGGAGAACAGAGGAGTCGAGCAGAAATCTTCGGAGCACTTTGTCATTTTAAAAGTTTTTAGGACAAGTCTACAATTTAAACAAGTTTTTGGAGGGTCTGTGGCTGTTCAATTCGAAAATTGAAAGTTTGCACGGGAAGCTTCACATTGTGCTACTTTTTTTCAAGACCAAATGAAAATGTGCTGAAAGCACATGGTGTAAGCTACTGTAGCACCCGTCAATATTTAAGACTAGATCAATTCATGATAACTTAGGCTAGTTCAGCTGAAAAGCACAGGCAAACAACTTGAAATCCTAAAAATGATCACCTGTGTCTTTTGTAAAAAGAAATTGGTTACATTAAGAGGCTATGTACCTACATTGCAGAGTGCATAGGAATGAGCCTCATTGTCTTTTCAAATGTGCTGGCGCCAACTGTAGTACAACCCCAATTCCAAAAAAAAGTTGGGACAAAGTACAAATTGTAAATAAAAACGGAATGCAATGATGTGGAAGTTTCAAAATTCCATATTTTATTCAGAATAGAACATAGATGACATCAAATGTTTAAACTGAGAAAATGTATCATTTAAAGAGAAAAATTAGGCAATTTTAAATTTCATGACAATAACACATCTCAAAAAAGTTGGGACAAGGCCATGTTTACCACTGTGAGACATCCCCTTTTCTCTTTACAACAGTCTGTAAACGTCTGGGGACTGAGGAGACAAGTTGCTCAAGTTTAGGGATAGGAATGTTAACCCATTCTTGTCTAATGTAGGATTCTAGTTGCTCAACTGTCTTAGGTCTTTTTTGTCGTATCTTCCGTTTTATGATGCGCCAAATGTTTTCTATGGGTGAAAGATCTGGACTGCAGGCTGGCCAGTTCAGTACCCGGACCCTTCTTCTATGCAGCCATGATGCTGTAATTGATGCAGTATGTGGTTTGGCATTGCCATGTTGGAAAATGCAAGGTCTTCCCTGAAAGAGACGTCGTCTGGATGGGAGCATATGTTGCTCTAGAACCTGGATATACCTTTCAGCATTGGTGTCTTTCCAGATGTGTAAGCTGCCCATGCCACACGCACTAATGCAACCCCATACCATCAGAGATGTAGGCTTCTGAACTGAGCACTGATAACAACTTGGGTCGTCCTTCTCCTCTTTAGTCCGAATGACACGGGGGCCCTGATTTCCATAAAGAACTTCAAATTTTGATTTGTCTGACCACAGAACAGTTTTCCACTTTGCCACAGTCCATTTTAAATGAGCCTTGGCCCAGAGAAGACGTCTGCGCTTCTGGATCATGTTTAGATATTTAGATACAGCTTCTTCTTTGAACTATAGAGTTTTAGCTGGCAACGGCGGATGGCACGGTGAATTGTGTTCACAGATAATGTTCTCTGGAAATATTCCTGAGCCTATTTTGTGATTTCCAATACAGAAGCATGCCTGTATGTGATGCAGTGCCGTCTAAGGGCCCGAAGATCACGGGCACCCAGTATGGTTTTCCGGCCTTGACCCTTACGCACAGAGATTCTTCCAGATTCTCTGAATCTTTTGATGATATTATGCACTGTAGATGATGATCTGTTCAAACTCTTTGCAATTTTACACTGTCGAACTCCTTTCTGATATTGCTCCACTATTTGTTGGCGCAGAATTAGGGGGATTGGTGATCCTCTTCCCATCTTTACTTCTGAGAGCCGCTGCCACTCCAAGATGCTCTTTTTATACCCAGTCATGTTAATGATCTATTGCCAATTGACCTAATGAGTTGCAATTTGGTCCTCCAGCTGTTCCTTTTTTGTACCTTTAACTTTTCCAGCCTCTTATTGCCCCTGTCCCAACTTTTTTGAGACGTGTTGCTGTCATGAAATTTCAAATGAGCCAATATTTGGCATGAAATTTCAAAATGTCTCACTTTCGACATTTGATATGTTGTCTATGTTCTATTGTGAATACAATATCAGTTTTTGAGATTTGTAAATTATTGCATTCCGTTTTTATTTACAATTTGTACTTTGTCCCAGCTTTTTTGGAATTGGGGTTGTAAAACATTTACCACTTACTCAGTTTTCAAGGGCCATTTTTATCGTGCGCACAATGCACCTGCACAGCAAGCTGCTCCTGAAGCTGTTGTTGTGGATTTCAGACGCGCAGTTTCATTATGTGCCCACCATTTTCACACGGTGAAAGAGCCAGTCTCTCACTTAAATGATCATATTGGAGAGGGCAGGTCTGTGTCATGTCCAGTAAGTGGTTGTAAGAACGTGTTTACAAAAAAGTCATAATTTACTTCTCACTTGTGTAGGAAGCATAAAGCATACTCTCCTGATAGTATTGATGACATGTAAAGGGAAACTTGCCCTCAGCCCCCAAAAGTAATTGCCAGTACAGATGATTCAGAAAACACACATGAAGCCATGCCAACAACAAGTGCAGCCAGTGATATACCAGAGAATGATGGTCAGTCTTCTCAGAAACATGTGTCTCTTTTACCTTAAACTGCAAGGACAACTGCTTATTCCTGCCTCTATGATACAGACTATTGTTGAGGAAATGCAAAATGTGCATGAGTTAGGTCAAGCCTACACAATAACTAAAGTAAGTTCTTTATTAAAAAATGATGAGCCTATCAGATGAAGCAGTCACTAAAATCTGTGAATGCATTAAAGAATCAGATTTGTTCTCTGCCTGTCATCTGGGACAATTAAGAACAACATACACCAGAAATTAGACATTCGCCAAAATGTTTAAATATACAGAACCCCAAGAAGTGGCATTAGGAATGGATGTAAACATGAAAAAAAAAATTGCTTACTACATACCAGTGGCAGAAACTCTGAAGAGCTTTTTACAGGTCACATTTACGGAGGAATACACAGTCACAACAGTTTTGAGATCCTGATGTAGAGGTTTTTACGGATTTATATGATGGACAAAATTTCAAAAGTCACCAGTTCTTTCATGAAAACCCTGAAAGCCTCAAACTGATTTTGTACCAAGAGTCATTTGAAGTTGTGAATCCCCTGGGTTCTGCTAAAAAGATGCACAAAGTTCTTGCAGTCTATCTTTCATTTGCAAATTTACCCATTCATTTGCGTTCAAATACTGATATGTTTTTAGTCTTGTTGTGTGTTGAGAATGACTTTAAGCATTTTGGGATAGCCAAAGTTTTCTCAGTTGTTGGCAGATCTGAAATCCTTGGAGACAGATGGAATAAATGTAGATGGAGAAATAGTAAAAGGGGGTCTTTACTGCATTGCTGGGGATAACTTGGGTTCTCATTGCACAGGTGGGTTTACAGAGAGCTTCAGCTGCTCTCGATATTTTTGCAGGTACTGTGAAATCACGAGAAGTGAGTTTGAGGCTGATCTGAATGCCTGTGGTCTTCCACGCACCCCGGAGATTTATGACGCTGCTGTTGCTGATCTCCAGGCTGAAAACATACAAGGCGTCAGAGGAATAAAGCTAAACTCTATCTTTAATACCCTTGAGTCTTTTCACGTATCCCAGCCTGGTCTCCCGCCTTGTTTAGGTCATGACCTCTTTGAAGGAGTCTTGTCATATGATCTAGCACTGTACCTGAAGAACATTATAAAAAAGAAAAAAAATGCTTCACATACTCACTCTTAAACAGGCGGATCAAACAGTTTAAGTACAAAGGATCTGAAGCACTCACAAAGCCATGTGCTGTCAAACCTGATGGAGCCAAGTTATTAGGGCAAGCTATTCAAAACTGGAACCTTTTGAGATTGCTACCAGTTTTGATTGGTGACAAAGTGCAAAACCATGAAGATGAAGTATGGCAGTTAGTTCTCCAGCTAAAAGACATTGTGGATCTTATTTGTGCTCAGAACATTTCCTTGTCCCAGATAGCATATCTTGACATTTTGATCCAAGAGTATTTGGAGATGAGAAAGATGTTGTTTCCTGTAATTCAACTAAAACCCAAGCACCACTATTTGCGCCATTATTCAGCACTGTTGTTGAAATTTGGTCCATTGATAAGGTTATGGACGCTTAGGTTTGACAGTAAACACACTTATTTTTAAAAGATGTGCCAGACACTTGAGAAACTTCAAAAACATTTGTCAAACTTTGTCATAGCATCATCAGATGTATCAGGCATATCTTTTAGCTGGGCAAGAATGCAGTAAACTACTGCAAGTTAAGGACAGCTGTGCGTTTTATCCCAACCTCTACAGTGACACTATTAAACATGCAGTCAGGGAGTTAGCCTTTTCAGAAACCAATACCACAGTTGCCACAGACATTCAGTACAAGGGCACTGCATATAAAAAAGGACAGTTTCTTGTGTACAGAAATGCTGAGTATATGGAGTTTGGTGAACTAATACTCATCTTGATTCAAAATGACACATCTGTTTATGTTTTGATGGATATCCACAAAGGCATCTTCCTCTCAGAATACCATCTGTATTCTGTGACAAAGGATAGTCTTGGGTTACAGTGTATCAACATTAATGACCTTCCCGATTTCTATCCTTTGGTATCATACATTCTTGATGGATACCAAGTCATTCCTCTAAAATACAGAGTATTGTGGCAAAATAAAGGCCAATTAAAGCTCACTTCTCACATTAATATAAGTCCCTGCATGTCCCTGCTCTGGTAAGTGTATGTACTGTATATTTTTTCTGTTGTGTTTGAAGGTGGGATTTCTTCTTCAGTGCAAATATGAGTGACTCAGAGCGAACCTTCCTAGATGTCGCCATCATGGAAATCCTACCAGAACTTCAAGCAGTAAACAAAAACATCCTGCAAGAACACGTGGAGTCCATTGGAGTCGAAACGTATGATGATCTACGCTCCATAACGGAGGCTGATTTGATGACAGCATTTAAGACCTGTACAAGCCAGAAACCTTCTTTCTGTTTGGAAATGGAAATGTAAGTAAAAACACCACACCAACACAACACACAACTATTCAAAATCAAAAGCAGACATGGACATTGTGTAATATTGTACAGTGTGAACCAGAATCTTATTTTTTTTGTCATTTAAAGACCAAGCTCCCGAGAACAGCTCACTATCACCTGTGGAAGCCTCACCTACCCAATCGCGGTCATCGCTCTGTTTCACCCCGAAGTTTTTCGTCAACCTCCTCCAGCAGGCCAGAACTTGACACACAGTGGGATGACAACTTTGGAATTCTATGGAGTAAATTTCCTGAGGAAGTGATGCAATTTTTGGAAAGGGGAAAAAGGCCAGGCCCAAGACTGAGGAGGCAAATGGTCCAGATTGTTGTGACTGCGATGATGAAAAAAATGCCCTCATGTAGGTAAAAAGCATTCGACTCACATTGCAAAAAAAAAAAAAAAATGGTGGAAAAATATCCCAATTCTCTAAAAGACGTAAAAGAGGGCGATATTGTTGGAACAGGCTACCATTCCCTTGTCAAACAGTTGCAAAACAGAATTGAAAATGCAAGGCGCACTTCAACACCCAAAGTAAGAAAAAGAAAACATCAGGCTGATGACTCGGACACAGACGAGATCCCATTAGAAGAGAGAGCAGCAATCCAGGACACTTATGGATGCATTAAATGGAATGTAAAATTTCTGCCCCATGAAGAAACTCGAGAGCCAACAGCAAAAGATGGAAAAACTCAAGGTGATGTTCCAACACTCTGATGCCAATCCAGAGGAGGTAAGATGTCTAATGAAGTCCACTTTTTACACACAGCATCAACATGTCAACCAGGGGAAAAGTATCAAATGCCTTAGAGAGGAGTGGCCGTTTTTGTTTGATGAACTGGGCATGTCAGTCCATTTCAAGGAACTCACTGGGATTGACCTCAAAGAGACATTCACATGGAATTTGGATTTGAAGGGGAAAAGGCTTCTCAGCTACATGACCACAGTTGGTGTCAGCAAGAGCAAGAAGTTCCTTCAGACTTATGTAAGGCTTCAGAGGATGAGGGGACAGCAGAGTGGCTGCTCAGATGATGTGAAAGAGATGCTTCTGCTTAGCTACTTTGAGAAGAAGGAGGAGTCCATGTTCTTCCATGTAGAAGATACATGTCTGGCAGAAGAGGTCCAACTGGAGCAAGTGCCTCTGACACCCACTATTGTTGTCTGTGGTAAGTCTGTTTCATGTCTCTCTCTCTCTCTCTTTTTTTTATTGCGGGCTGCACGATTATGGCCAAAATGATCACAATTATTTTGATCAATATTGAGATCACAATGAATTATCATGATTATTTGTTGATTTTAACCAAAACAAATTTTGTCATATAGGCTAATTATAACTGCTTTCGCATCCATATTGTGCTACATTCCTGTTAATGTACAAATATGTGCATCAAAATAAAATAGGTCCTATGGTGATGCTCTAAAGAGGCTCGCTTCAATGGATGCCTGAGCATTTCTTGGCCCTCATACATTCATTGTATGGAACTTTATGATGTTTTTTTTAAGTGGTCAAAGAGGTTTGTTGTATTGCTTTGTGGCGGCAACACAACTTTACACCATTCTTTGCATATGACCTGTTCTTGTTTTGTGTCACTTGCCTTGAACCCAAAATGCTTCCAAACAATGGATGACGATCTGATTCTCGGGACAAGCCCCTCAGCCTCGCCCTCTGCTACGTTAGACATTTTTTTGTTTTCTTTGTTAAGATAGTTTATCGCCTTGCGACCATCACCGACTGCTATCTGTTGAGGAATTTTCCCCACATTACTCTGTCTCCTGTGCCTGTCTACATCTAGAAACTAAGCTGCGTGGTGCAGGGAACAACTCTGATTGGCTCCTGGAGGCACGTGATCAGACAATGGTTTACGCATTGACTTCTATGGGTATCCAGATCAGTGGGGTTTATGGAGCGCTAGATTGGCTTCACAAAAAAAAAAACCTTGATACGGAGTGTTCTATGAACGGAATGGCGCATTTTAAATATCACTCGATCACATGAATTTGATCGTGGGAAGCCAGAATCGTGGTCGTGATTAAAATTTGATTAATTGTGCAGCCCTAACTGTTCATAGAATTTGTCATGTGAGTGCAGCGCTTATTAATATAACCTGTTAAATTATTTGTTCATAGGACAGTCCTGCTATTCCTCAACAAGGTACATGCTGAGTCTGGATCGGAACCTTATCAACACAAACATCTCCTCCTTCATTTCTGCACTTTGCCTCATGTTTGAGAGCTACTACTGTTTCAACATGCATTATCCATCTGAGCTGGCTTCAACTCTGGAGTTTCTTCAAAGATGAGTAAACATGGCTTAATCATTTCTCAGACCTGGGACTCTGGGACCTGGAGTCTGGCTCCAAGGTCCCAGTCTTAATCCGGACCTTAACTAAGGCTGGGACCCAGACTGGGACTCAAGACCGAGAGTCAGACCCAAACTAAGAGCCGGACTCAAGCCCGTTCTTAGTCTGGGTCTGACTCTCGGCCTTGGCTCTGGGTGTGGCCTGAGTCTTGATCTTGGAGTCTCGGCCGGGCTTGGACCCGGACTGTTTATACTGTGTGTGTGTGTGTGTGTGTGTGTGTGTGTGTGTGTGTGTGTGTGTGTGTGTGTGTGTGTGTATACACAGTATCTCACAAAAGTGAGTACACCCCTCACATTTTTGCAAATATTCTGTTATATCTTTTCATGGGATAACACTATAGAAATGAAACTTTGATGCAACTTAAAGCAGTCAGTGTACAGCTTGTATAACAGTATAGATTTATTGTCCTCTGAGAATAACTCAACATACTGTACAGCCATTAATGTCAAAACAGCTGGCAACAAACGTGAGTACACCCCACAGCAAATATGCCCCAATTGTGCCCAAACGATCAATGTTTTGTGTGAGCACCATTATTATGCACTGCCTTAAAGGGCTCCTGACAGCAAAATTATGCTCTAAAATAGGTTTCTGTAATAAAACTACAAACACCACTGATCACTTTCATGATAGAACTAACCACCAACAGAACGAAATCAGTAGATTTGTCTTTGTGCGAAGTTGCGTCAATCTGGCCAAGCGCTAAGCTGCTGTCAGTGGCCACCATATTTGCTGTGACATCACATGCAGAACGACTGCTCGGCCTTCAAGGCAGCTATGGCCAACAAAACAGAGCGATTTTCTGACCAGTCTTCAGAAACTGAGGCCCTTTTTGAGGTTGACACTGGACATGTCGGATTACATGAAGACGAAGCAGTGGGTGGCATTTTGCCTTATCGTTTTGAGCCGTATCTGGACAATTTGCCTGCAGAAGGCGAGATTTCCGACTCGGACACAGACGACAACGGGCCCAATGCAGAGGACGTCATGATCCCAGCTGACATCGGGAGGCTCCAAAACACTGAATGGTAATATAATAATAATAATAATAATAATAATAATAATAATAATAGATCTAGTTCTCTGGGGGGGGGGGCATGTGGACAATATTATCGCACTGATTTCCTTTTAAAAAAATATGCTCTCTTGAAAGTTCATGGTCTTTTAGATTTGGGCCGTTTCTCACATTTTTGTTTGATAAGAATAAAAACTTCTATGAACTGATGAAATTTAGAACTAGACCTTATAGGCATGTTAGGCCTATAAGGTCCAGCCAACACGGTATTGCAGCGGAACTGTGGCAGAACTTTGAATCATGAACAAATTCACCTATTGCTATTATTTACTAGTAAATATCTCATTACAAGATGGAGATCTACACCAAAAAATCATCAATCAACAACTAATCAAACAAGTGTCACATGTCTGCCAGAGGCCCACCCGTCATTGGGAGTCCACATGTCCCGTGTCCGGCGCACTTTGTTTTGCCTGCTCTTCGCATCTGATGGGATCCTTGGGAAAGGTATACAGACTATACCCGGCTTCCCTGGGCCCTGTACTACGAACGGAGGTTAACCTACCCAGAAGTAACCCAGGGTTCCCCCGCTAAACCGGGGTTGACAAAACCTGGTTATCTTGTTTGGGGTTAAACGGTACTACAACACCAGTTATGAAGTTGATTTGTTGAACCTGTGTTAACCTAATCAGGGTTAATGCGCGTTCACGTTAAAGGGGAGGTTATCAGCACAAATCACCACTGTTCACAATGGCACGGTCACCGTACTTCACGGAGGAAGAATGCGCGGTTATAATGGAAAGCTACGAGGAGTTCAAAACAACATTAAGAACAAAATCGAACACAGTGGCTGCCAATAAGGAGCGGCAAGCATGTTGGCAACAAATTGCCGATCGGGTAAATGCGTAAGTACATTCTCCCTTCTACATGTTCCAGAACAGAAGTATAGGATGAGAGAAAGCTTCATGATCAATCACAAGTCACAGAAAATGGTCCTTCGACGTGGCCCCAGTCATATATAGCTTGTTTAATGTCCGAAAAATCCTGAATAAAATTTGGTATGGTAAATTCATGGAGTAGCCTACTTAAGCTGATATGTGCACATGAGTCACATGAATTAGGATGACTGACTGTTCAGTCCCTTTGACTAAGTTGGTTTATGTCCTGTGAACATTTCAGAGGCAACAGCAGTGCCAAACGCACCTGGCAACAGGTGAAAATGAAGTATAAAAACATCATTCATAATGGTAAGTGTGTGTGTGTGTGTGTGTGTGTGTGTGTGTGTGTGAGGCATATATAATGAAAAGATGCTTGTCTTTCACAGCCAACAAGAAAAAGGTGGCCGCCAGGTGCACGGGAGGAGGGAGGGCACCAGAAGCCCTTACCGTGGCCGAGGAGTTGGCACTCGCCAACAATAGCGGTAGGCCAATCATGGAGGGGGTAGAAGGAGGCCTACAATCCACTTCTGGTGCTGTGGAAATGTCCACCCTCTACATGCGGGGTAATATGGCATTCAAGTTCCATGTAAGAAGTGTGTTTTCTCGTTCATCAGTGGCATGTCTTATGTGTTGTGTGTACAGTTGAAGGAAGCAATCTGGAGACCATCCAGCCACCACAGCCTATACCCGGCTCCAGTGAGCCTCCGGCTGAGGTACCTGTAATAGCTAACATTGCATGCATTATGTCGTGTTCATAAATTATGTAGGTGCAGCCTATGATTTATGTATGTTCTCTCAGGAGGAAGATGAGGAGACCCTCACGGCCAAATCCAACACCCACATGCAGGTTGAAAGACTCTACCACTGCTACTATATGCTGTGTCAATATTCTAGGACGGTGCCCCATTACTCTTCAGCAGTACTGCATTTGAAGTGTGACTTGTATCAATGATGCAATCAGTCTGTGTGCTTGTGTTCCTTTGTAGGAGGAGTTGGAGCTGCCCCTGTCCCCTCCTGAGGCTTCCCTGCCAGGGACGTCACAAAGTACAGTTTCTTCCTCTTCGGTCCATCATTGCCGACTGTTATGCATACTAGGCTAATATGTTCATTCTGGGGTGGGGGTTCTGTAGGCCAGAGTGGACAATGTGCGCAGCCTATACAAGAAAATGTTACAGCTAGACTGCAGAAAAAAAGAGGCTGCAAATTCGCAAACTTCTCATCTCATCTCATTATCTCTAGCCGCTTTATCCTTCTACAGGGTCGCAGGCAAGCTGGAGCCTATCCCAGCTGACTACGGGCGAAAGGCGGGGTACACCCTGGACAAGTCGCCAGGTCATCACAGGGCTGACACATAGACACAGACAACCATTCACACTCACACCTACGGTCAATTTAGAGTCACCAGTTAACCTAACCTGCATGTCTTTGGACTGTGGGGGAAACCGGAGCACCCGGAGGAAACCCACGCGGACACAGGGAGAACATGCAAAATCCGCACAGAAAGGCCCTTGCCGGCCCCGGGGCTCGAACCCAGGACCTTCTTGCTGTGAGGCGACAGCGCTAACCACTACACCACCGTGCCGCCCAAATTCGCAAACTTGAACTAGAAATTGAAAAGTTGGAGCATGAGAAGAAGGTATTAGTACATTGTGTGTGTGTGTGTGTGTGTGTGTGTGTGTGTAAGCAAGCATTCATTTGGCTTTTCTGTCTTTTCTTTTCAGGAACGGGAAAACTTGAATGAATGAATAAATAAATAAATAAATAAATAAATAAATACAGTAGGAATGAGTGGTGATTTTGGCTTTTCTTTATTTTGTGTTACTAGCTGAAAAATTGGCTCGTGATGGCCTCTCTCACTGAACGGTCTGTGGGATGGTCCAGGGTCATGGGGTCAACAACATCGGGGGGTGAGGGAACATAATTGGGAACCCTTTCTTCTCTGATGGTGGCTATGTTATGCAGTACCACACATGCCGCTGTTATTTGACAGACCTTCTCTGGCCTCACACGCAGGCCTTTTAGGCAGGCAAACCAAGCCTTCAATATGCCGAACGTGATCTCAATTTGTGCTCTTGTAACACTGTGGGCATGATTGAAGGCTCTCTGGGCCCTTGTTTGAGGGTCTGCGAATGGTGTCAGGAGGTGTTTCAAGCATGGGTATCCACGGTCCCTGAGCAGGATACCATCAGATCGCCCTTGTATGAAATGAAGAGAAATGTAGTTAGTGTCAAACAACTGTAAGATGCTCACTATTCTTTACTTAAGGAATACCATGAAGTTTGAGTAGGGACGTCTGTGGTATTTTAGCTCTTGTTTCTGTATTGTCCTGATATCTTTTTGATGCAGGATGATTTGTGTTTTAAGGATTAGATGTAGGATTATCTTACCTTCCTCGAATCCCGCAGCTAGTGAGGATTCTCTAAATATGCGGGAATCGTGGACAGACCCTGGACATCTTGCATCCAGGCTGGTTATCATCGACTGGTGGTCACATGTCATCTAAGAACATCAAACATTTGTGCAAGGACAGGGGATATGACTGAGGTACAAGCACACTGTTACCCCTGCAAATGAGGAACAACACCAACCCATGTGGAGGACAAAACATCACCTAACACAAAATGGGACCAGTACTGACAGGTTGATTTGAGGTATGGACATGACCTATTTGAATGTGGGCCTATATGAAGTAGACCTTTTACCTGTACGTTGATGGTATGGAAGGATTTTCTATTCACATAATCCGCCTCATGCTCTCCCAGGGGTGCACTGATGCGGATGTGAGTGCAGTCAATGGCTCCTATTACTCTTGGGAAACCTGTATATTTTGTTAGTCATATCAATTGTCAGTCACAATTGTCTCTATGAGAGTAGGCAAACAGACACAATTTGATATTAGTAATTACCTGCGATTGCATAAAACCCTTCTTTGATCTGAAGTGCGGTTAAATGCCCAGGGAACACGACAAATGCATTCATCAGTTTGTTTAGGGCAAGTACCACTTTGCGAATCATACGACAGACCGTGTTCTTACTGAGGTTTTCAGCATCACCGACGGAATACATATATTGTCCACTGGCAAAGTAACGCAATGACAAGCACATAATTTGCTCGATTGTGAGGGCCTGGCTTCGGCGGGTTACACTGCAGACGCCTGCCTTGATCAGCTGGCAAAGGTAACGAATTCCCTCAGCTGAGCATCTATATCGTTCATAAAGCACATCGTCCGGGTATGCCAGCGGATTCTGGCGGTCTCTAAATACCCTCGCCCTCCGGAGAGAGCCCCTCACAATCTGCGCTCCGATATCACACGGGTCATCCAGGTACGCTGGCATTGTCTCTAGAGGAAATGTCGGTGGAGAGGTGGTGTTTAAAAAGGGTGTGGTTAATCGGAAACCTCAGGTTAACCAAGAACATAACCTGAGACGAGCAGGTTTGAGATGCAGCGTAAATTGCCATGGCAACATACCTCAGTCTGAACATAGCCAACTTTCGTAGTATGGGTTAATCGGGAATTTACGCTGCACGTGATCAAGTTACTCTCGAAGTTACCCTGGTAAGCCAGAAAACCCGCTTCGTAGTACAGGGCCCTGGTGTTTGAGCAAAATCCAGCCACACAACGAGCAGGCATATTCACCAAAATAAATGACTCAGATGCAAAAGTATTCACTTGCAAAGCACTGGTGAACAACAAGTTGAGAAAATGTGTCAGTGGTTCTGCATGTGACGTCATATCCGCCTTCTTCCTCGGCCGTGGGTTGGCTCACTATGATATCGATTTATCTGTGTGGCGGGCCATTCAAAACGATGTTTGTTACTATTCTGTCGTGCAATGTGTGAAGTATATATATGTCATTTTATTCAACTCAATATGGCTGAAATTAACAATTTAACATATTTTTTGCTGTCAGGAGCCCTTTAACCCCTATGGGCTTGAAATTCACCAGAGCTGCACAGGTTTCTACCGGAATCCTCTCCCACACTCTTTCATGATGACATCACAGAGCTGGTGGATGTTAGACACCTTGTTCTTGTCCACCTTCCGCTTAAGGATGTGCCACAGGTACTCAAATGGGTTTAGGTACTTAGCCAGTCCATCTCCTTTATCTTCAGTTTCCTAAACAAGGTAGTTGTCATCTTGGAGGTGTGTTTAGGGTCATTATCATGCTGTAAAACTGCCATGCCATGCATGCGGCCCAGTTTCCAAAGAGAGGGAATCATGCTTTGCTTGGAATTCATGTTTCCCTCTATGAACCACAACTCCCCAGTGCCAGCAGCACTCATGCAGCTTTAGACCATGATGCTAACACTACCATGCTTGACTTTAGGCAAGGGACAATTGTATTGGTGCTCCTCACCAGGGTGCCACAACACACACTGGACACAAGTTGATCTTGGTCTCATGTCCTAAGCAGTTCAAGAACATGGATTACTGGAACCATGTCGTGTGGTTTGATGAGACCAAGATAAACTTGCTCAGATGGTGTCCAGCATGTGTGGCAGCACCCTGGTAAGCACCAAGACAACTGTCCCATGCCTAAAGTCAAACATGGTAGTGGTAGCATCATGGTCTAGGGCTGTATGAGTGCTACTGGCACTGGTGAGCTGTGGTTCATAGAGGAACATGAATTCCAAGCAGAGCATGAATCTGGGCCACATGGCATAGCAGTTTTACAGCATGATAATGACTCTAAATACACCTCCAAGATAACTGCCTTGTTGAGGAAGCTGAAGATAAAGGTCTGGCCAAGTACCTAAAACCCATTTGAGCACCTGTGGTGCATCCTTAAGCGGAAGGTGGAAGAGAGCAAGGTGTCTAACATCCACCAGCTCCATGATGTCATCATGAAGGAGTATGGGAGAGGATTCCAATAGAAACTTGTGCAGCTCTGGTGAATTTCAAGCCCATAGGTCAGGGGTCGGCAAGTAACTTTGGCAGTGGGCCAGTATTTTTCTTAATGGATGTACTATTAGGCCAACTCAACCCGCTGCTACACGAGAATATATACTAGCCTAGAACTAAAAATAGCCTAATGATAATAAACCATGATGGGCCCATTGGTTGTCTATTTGAAGAATTTCAAGAATTTGTTTTATCCCCTCTTTCAATATCATTGTGAATAGTAGGATAGAATTAATAGAAACAATTAATTAATGATTTACTGAATCTCTGATAACAACCTCAGCCTTCCACTTGGGATATTAAGTCTGTCTTAGCATAGCGTATAGTCTATTTTTATTTCGAAGCAGAGTGTAACGTAGCCTATTTTTATTTCAAAGTAGCCTGTTTGACCCACCTCACAATGTTACAATGTTTATAAATTGTTGCTGGGGAAAATGTCATTGTCAAGGAGTCTAAAGAGGAAAGTTGACAGCGAAAACAGAGCCTATAAACCGGAATGGAGAGACAATTTTGCATTCATCACAAATGGAAAGTCTGTGTGTCTCAACAAAGTTGTCGTGGTTTGTAAAGAGTATGGGCGTTTTCACATTGCACACGGTAGCCGCACCGCCGTACGCTCAACTCCAGCATGGACTGGTCTGCTCTGGCTCTGGGGAAACAATTGAGCCCAATGGGGTTTAGCGTACAGCGGTGCGGCTACCGCGTGCAATGTGAAAGCGCCCTATAACGTCCGACGGGATCACGAAAGGAAGCATGGCTCCTTCAAGGTTGCTTATCCGCTCTAGTCTGAGGCACGAAAGTGCAAAATTGAAGCGCTGACAGGCAGGGTTATGCGCAGAATAGCAGGCTAGAAATTGAAATTAAGTATGATGAAATAAATCATGCAGAAAAAAAATGCTGTTGCCCTGTTCTTTCTCATCTGATTAGGCATCATCAGTCCGTTTAATAAATAGGCCTAGGATATTTGTAGATGTTGGGGAAAAACGATGGAAAAAAGCGTGAGACCAGAAAAATTTGACAGTCCAAAAAAAATTGCCGGTGGGCCAGTTTTGGCCCGCCGGCCGCCTGTTGCCGACCCATGCCATAGGGGTTAAGGCAGTGCATAATAATTGTGCTCACACAAAATATTGATAGTTTGGGCACAATTAGGGCATATTTGCTGTGGGGTGTACTCACTTTTGTTGCCAGCTGTTTAGACATGGCTGTATGTTGAGTTATTTTCAGAGGACAATAAATCTATACTGTTATTAAGTTAGTCAGTGTATAGCTTGAAGTTGCAAAAATGTGGTGTACTCACTTTTGTGAGATACTGTGTGTGTGTGTGTGTGTGTGTGTACACTGATCAATTAAAATGCTTAATATGCTTTAATGTGCTTTTATTCTACAGGTGTTTTTTCACGATAAACCCAGAAAAAGGAACCAAAGTAGAGAATAAGAACTCGAAGCGCCGTCTCAATCAGTGCGTTTACATGCACATAGAGAAAATCGAATTTCTGCCGTAGCTCGACTGAAATCGAAGTTCTAAATGCCATGGAAACACCTTAGCTCGGCTGAAATCGAACCGAACTGGATTTCTCGTAATTGAGCTACGCGACCTAGATTATGCGATTGTAGCCGAGCTACTTAGTGCATGTAAACCCTATCGAGCTACGTAGTCGAGCTACTTACTTCAGCACTGCCCCTTCCGGAAGTGACGAGACCACAAGCGGGAAACACAACAGCCTCGGTTGACATGACAACAGTAGTAGTAGCGAGCAGCAGAAGCGGTCAGGAGGAACAAGGAGAACGAACATCGTCGTTCTTCTTGTGAACACAGAACTGATAACTTTGTTTATACTCTTGAATAGCTCTTCTTCATGACGACAATCGGAAGTGTACCAACACGATGGGGCATGTAGCGCCACCTGTGGCTCGGGTGCACAATGTACCTCACACAATAGCTCGATTTCCTTGTGTGCATGTAGGATTGGATTTCTCTGGCACCCCTGCTGGGACCCTTTGCTCGATTACCGACAGCAGCTCGATTTGGATGTGCATGTAAACGCACTGAATGTGAACCCTCAAGTCCTCACCCGATACAGGATCCTGATACAGGATCTTGCCAATCACGAGTGGTGTTAAGCCTAAATATGGACTCTTTCTGTGGACTCTGACTGTTTGAGAAGAGGTACTTTTAGCTTTCGCTTAAGTGTAATGTTTGTTTTCAAGTCTTCAAGGTAACTTTTTCTGGTACAGGGTCTGCCACCTGCTTGTTTCATGAAGATTGCAGGAATTTTCCACAGTTTTGTTTTTGTAACAGTCTTGTACTGTGTTACTGCAGTGTTTCTACACTGTATATATGGACTCTTTCTGTGGACTCTGTTTGAGAAGAGATATTTTTAGTTTTTGCTTAAGGCACGATGTGTGATTTTTTTTTGTTTTGTTTTGAAGTCTTCAAGGCAACTTTTCTGGTACAGGGTCCGCCAACTGCTTGTTTCATGAAGGTTGCAGGAATTTTCCACAGTTTTTTTTTTAACAGTATTGTACTGTTACTGCAGTGTTTCTACACCATATATATGGAATCTTTCTGTGACTGTTTCTTTGAGAAGAGATACGTTTAGTTTTCGTTTAAGGTAACTTTCTGGTACAGGGTCCACCACCTGCTTGTTTCATGAATATTGCAGGAATTTTTCATGTTCTGTGACACACTGGCATTTTAAATAAATTTTCCAAAAGTGATATATTCCTCTCTTGTCTTTTCTCAAGATGTATTTTTGCTTGTTTTGGTGTAGGCATAGTAATCATTTTGCAGGTTTATAAGTAAATTTTACATTATACCTTGATTATTAAAACAAAAATACAGCATATTATGAATAGATTTTATGTATAATATACAGAAAAGCTACATTTAAAATGCAAAGTTTTACAGTTGTTCTACCAGTTTAAATTAGTTTTTTGTTTGATATTTCTCTGTTAATTTTACCATTTATTGATGCACAATATGCAGTTATTACATGTAAAAAATACAGGGAATGGTCTATTTATGTACATATTTTATGTGATTTCATTCACTGTAAATCAATTTACATATTTCATCTGTAAAGTTATCTACTGTGCTGCTGTATTTTTTACAGGAATTCTCTGGTAACCACAGCTACCAGCATTTTCCTGTAAAAAACATTTTTTTACAGTATATATATATATATATATATATATATATATATATATATATATTCCCCTGAGATGGCTTGAGGTATCTGCTGGACACCACAGTGAATCAGAGCAGATGAAGCTCAAACACCACTGGTGATGCAACAATAGAAGAACATTACTTGGGAGAGGCCAACCTTCCAAGAATTAAGACTGAGTTTGTACATTGCCTTATCTAAAAAAAATATTCACAAACAATCCTTAATTAAACTTGGGACTATTTGCCATGGAGGTGGATTCAAGCTTGGGCATGTTTTATTAAACCAAAATTCTTGAAAAAACAAAAAGTCCAGGCAAGAACTTCAAACCAAGAGCTGGGTACAAACCAAAACCACAGCATTAAACAGACCAGAAACAACAGTCAAGCAAAAGTCACAAGACGAGACAACACGGAACTTATATAGAGAGACTAATCAGGGAGAACACAAATCAGGTGTGCACAAATGCAGGCACTGTTGTGGAACAACAAAAGTTGTTCAAAATACATGGGAGGTTTCCCTCTGGTGGCTTGATGGTGAATTGTCTGTGGGGGATGTAACCGTTTGATTGCTGTCATGTTTTAGAGATTAAATGTGAGAAGTATAGCCTTGTCTGCCTGTGGAGTCTTAATTGAAAATATATTTTATAAAGAAAAATAAAACAGCAGTATTCTTGGAAAATAGATGATGCTGGAACAGAATGTGAGTTCACATCATGCAAGTACACTTGAGTCGATTATATTTAAGCAACCAGCTCACCACTGATCTAAAATCTTGAAGACAATAGAGATAGACTTTCTTACAACATGATGCTAATCCCACCTGTGATGTTTAGTCAGTGGTTTTCACTCATCCATCTCAATGGTGACTAAATGATCTTTCTTTTAATTGTTTTTTCCTCAAGGTTTTATTTTATTCTTAATTTAATAGGTTTTGTAAAGACCACTGATGATGGTGTGGTTTGAATATGGTGTAGTTTGGAGAGGACAAGGTTATTTTTTTTCTCCCTGATTTTATTATGGGTGGTGGAGTGGTTAGCACTGTCGCCTCACAGCAAGAAGGTCCGGGTTCGAGCCCCGTGGCTGGCAAGGGCCTTTCTGTGTGGAGTTTGCATGTTGTCTGCGTGGGTTTCCTCCGGGTGCTCTGGTTTCCCCCACAGTCCAAAGACATGCAGGTTAGGTTAACTGGTGACTCTAAAGTGAGTGTGAATGGTTGTATGTGTCAGCCCTGTGATGACCTGGCAACTTGTCCAGGGTGTACCCCACCTTTTGCCTGTAGTCAGCTGGGATAGGCTCCAGCTTGCCTGCGACCCTGTAGAACAGGATAAAGCGGCTAAAGATAATGAGATGAGATTTTATTACTAATCTAGTCTTGACCAGTTCACACTCACAAGTCAGGTCTCCCCTACCATACAACAGCTACCAATCTAGGAAGGTGACACATGAAGCCATGCATCTTTTTGAAGATCTGCCTCATTCACATGGCTTAACTTGCAGACAGCGATGATTGGCTAGCAATGGTGTGATTGCAAGGGAAGAGTGTTTTCCACTGCTTCCTCTCAGAAAGCATGGCCAATTTTCCTTTCTTGGACTCCTGGCTGGTTGGCACTGTGGTGCAGTGTCACCTCATGGCAAAACATTTCTGGGTTCAGCTGGGACTTTCCTGTGTGGAGTTTGCATTTTCTTGCCTCACAGGTGGGTTCACATTGTCCAGCTGGTTTCAGATGCTGGGTTCAAACCTCATGGCTGACTGAAGCCTTTCTGTGCAGAGTTTGCTTGTTTTCCTCATGGATGTGGATTAGGTCACTGTGTGTGAATGGTTGTTCATTTCTGTTTTAGCCCTAGATGCACCCCACCTCTCAGGCAATGTCAGCTGGGATTGGCTCCACCTTCCCCTCATGACCCTGATGGATATGGGGTATGGATTGCTATAATCATCCATAGCCAGGAGTCAATCAATGTCAGGATTCGAACTTCCAATCTCCAGATGATATGGAATGGTAATACTTAATTTAAGACAAATGTTGCTACCTGCAATCTGTAAACTGAATTTCATAAGATAGGCTGCTTTGAAGCTTAGTTGGTATGGTTTCAAGGTAGCGTGGCTTGAGGGTGGTTTGGAGATGCTGTAGTTTGAAAGTATTGTAGTTTGTTGTTATTGTTGTGATTTGAGGTGTAGCTTGAGGTGGTGTTGTTTGGAGATGGTGCCTTTTTAAGCTGGTATATTTTGGAGATGGTTTGTATATCATATGATTTAAACTTGGTATGGTTTGGTTTGTACTTTGTGTAATTTGGAATTTAGCAAGTATTGAAGGTATCGCAGACGGTGCGGTTTGAAGGTCTTGTGGTTGCTGACTGTCTTAGAGTGTTAATTGCTCCTTTTATTTTGTGTCAGTTTGTGTAGCTTTGACTACACAAACTGACACAGGTTACACTATATAAAGGCAACCAATTTGTTCTGTCATTGAGCAGGAGCGGGATGTTGAAAGAGACAGAAATATCAGAGTCCCTTGTGAAGGGATTTGACCTTTCTGCTGAGCACCTCTTGCATTCTACATCTTTCTTAAAATGAATCCACTGGATCTGACACACTCGCCAAGGAAGAATTCAAATGCAATTAGAGGCAGTTCGGCAGGTAGGCCTTTCTGCTATTAGCCCTTTACACTGCTTTTATTTTCTGGCTGGAACATTCAAAAGGGCTTCACAGCTCAGAGCCACTTCATTAATGGTGTTCTCTGAATGTGAAAAGTCCTGAACTGTCATGAAGTCAGACAGCAATTTATTAAATCTCCAACAGTTTTTAATTTATGAGAATACTATCTGAAAAAAAAAAGTATATGAAGGGAGACTCATCTTCAGCAGTGCAGGAAAGGAAGGAACATCTAATATCAGACTCAATCCCCCTTGGAACACACATTTTCTGCCTCAACAAGAATCGGTTTGCAACTAGGAAGAAAAATCTCTCTGGTCTCCTCCCACTGTCCAAAACCACGTGATCTAAATTACCCCAAGGTGCGAATGAGTGTGTGACTGTGTGTATGGTGCCCTGTGATGGGTTCATGTCCCATCCAGGGTGTATTCCTGCTTCCTGGGATATTCAAAGTACTGTATCTGAGGCTGCAAATCCACCATGATACTGATTTAGTGCTGTCTGCCTGTGTTTTGACCAAAGCTAGAGACATTGGTGATCATTCTTGGATTTTCACTAATATAGTTAGAGGTTTATGCACTTCATCTCCACTAATTTGCGATATTTGCTTATTTATGGAAGGAACAGTACTGAAATTGATGTTTTAAACACAGACAACACTTTCTTGTGACTTTTTCCACCTTGAAAGGAGGAAAAATATTTTAAATCCTGTTTTCTTCTTGTAAAGTGTGTATTTGGTTCAGATTAATGCTGCACTAACAGCATCAGTGTCCACTGGGACTTCATTAAGTCTGTGTGTCAGATGAGTCTGTCTCTCTTGCAGAAAAAAATAAAAACATTTTGTGTCCAATTGTTTCATCTCATATAAAATTCATGGTGTTCAGGGATTTCTACTGTCTCATCACAGCCAAACTTGGCTTCACAAAATCTGTTTGTAATAAACACTCAAATTCACAATTACAACATCTAAATACTCAGTACTGAAGTGATCAGAAATTAGCCACATTTACGTCAACAATGTAAAACCTTTTGATTTTCTTTATTTAGGCCAGAGTATTATTTTGGTTCAGAGTAAAGATTATTTGATTAGATTCAGGCTATATATGACTTGGACAACCTTTATTGTCATTCAGTATGCAACAAGTGTACACAGAATGAAATTTCATTGCAATTTTGCTCAGCACAGAATTAAATATGAAGTGTATTAAATTAAATTATGCAGCTGCAAAAATATTATAAAGTGCAATAGTATAAAGTGACCTGTGAAATTAGGAAATGTTCAAGTTATAAATAGAAGTTTAGAGTTTGGATTTGGAGTTCAGCAGTCTGGTGACCTGGGGGAAAAAGCTGTTACAGAACCTGGTGGTCCTGCACCGAATGCTGCGGAACCTCTTTCCAGAGGCCAGGAGGGAGAACAATCCATAGTGAGGGTGTGAGGAGCACGGGCGATTGCTCTAAGACAACGAGGGAGGCTCAGCCTCCTCTAAAAATGACGAACATCGTGTAGGATGAATTGCGCTAGGCTTATGTTATAGCCGACCTTATAACATTGCTATTTCAGATCCAGAATCATAGAAATATATGTGATCAACCCACTACAGTGCGAAATCATTCCCTTATAACTTTCCCCAGTTCGCCTAATGTGTGCATGAGTTTTTTCCCCCTCGTGACAGCGCGATGCAGCCCAGCTTCAGTGAATTGGGAGCTATGCGCTTGTCAATCTCAAAATGCAAGACGGTTATTGGACAAATACTGCGAAAACGCCCGCCCACGGAGTCTCACGGACTCACAGCCTCAGTGGACTTCAACGGCATTTGGGAGCTATGCGCTTGTCAATCTCAAAATGCAAGACAGTTATTGGACAAATACTGCGAAAATGCCCGCCCACGGACTCCCAGCCTCACAGTGGGAGGGACATGGCGGTTTCCGCGAGGAGACTGGTGATTGGTGAAAGCGGCCGGATATTTTCTTTGATTGACAGCTCGTTTCAACTATAGACAGGCAGCGGTGAATTTCAGTTCAGTCCCATGCGGATTCGCAAGTGCTGTGGTGTATTGTAAGAGATCAGCTTACATTTCAATTTCATTCATTACATACAGTTTCTACCAGCTTTTTTAGTTTGTATATATTTTCATTGTAAGTAAAGTGTAAATATAGTGTTGTCAAGTTTGCTATCTTAGTTCCAGAAATTTCGTTTATTTGAGTGACTGAACTTGAACTTGAGGGGGCTAGTCAGCTAGCAAGAAAGCTGCGCACAGATGCCAAGAATTGTTGATTTAATTTTGGCGAAGCCATTTGCCAGTCTTCCTTTTGAGGAAAAAAATAAATTAAAGAGCAGGGTAGACCAACGCCTCAAATTGACTTGGTGAAAAAGGTAGGGAATAATACTCGTTCCTTTCAGCTCTCCTGGTACGAGAAAGTGAATTGGCTAACAGCAAGTGACCCACATCAACAACAGTAAATAGGCTACTTTAGTAATATGTCATGGATGGACCAAAAATATAGAATCTATTTAAAATGTTATATTATATTGGAATATATATTTTTCTGGATATGAATTAAACACAGCTACAATTTGGAAAACATTTTTAAACAAAAACACAGCCGAGAACATTTCACACTACAGACCTGGATTAAAAGTGAAGGGTTATCAAAATTGTCAATAAAACATTTCTCAGTCAAAATAAGTAAAATATAGGGAAAGTGTCATTGAATGAAATGTGTGGCACCCAGCTCTATGTTTGGCTCCCCAAGGTCAGTGCTTGTGCCTATTCCAGAACACTCTGCTGTTACTGCTGAGGTTCCTGACAAAGAGCTGCTTTCAATAATGATCAATTTTTAAACATGCCACAATTTTAAAATATAAAATGTTAAAATATACCCCCCCCTCAACACCACCATCATGTATATTGGACAGTAGGCTAATGGGCCAAAAGAACCTGTTATTTCACAGTTTGTGACCCTGCCAACAATCAGCCAGATCAGAGGCAAGAGTATGGGCAAAATTGATGTGTTTTTTCTTTTAAAATCTGGAAATATCGTAACCGACCAGCCTCCCCTGTTTGAAAGACTACCAGCCGCCACTGGTGAGGAGTCACTGATGTTTCTGGCTCGAGACTTGCAATGGTGCCATGTCCTGAATAGAGGGAAGAGAAGTCCCAATGATTTTCTCTGCTGTCCTCAGCACTCTCCTTACAGTCTTCCAGTCAGAGGCACTGCAGCCTCCACACCACACAGAAATGCAGCTGGTTAGAACGCTCTTCATGGTGCTTATGTAGAAAAGAGTGAGGATGGGTGGGGAATATCTCTTATGATATTTGTTTGGTGCTTTTTACAAACATAATGTGCTTACTACAAATAATTTGTCTCATAAAATAATTATCCACAACATCTTGATTGCTGTTGCTTTGTAAACTGCAGTAATGTTTGCTCAGGGCTCTAATGACTATGTTTACAATGTTCTTTGAACCACTTTGCTCTAATATGGATTGATCCACCATTTGGGGTTTCCTTCCTTCTGCTTCATCATGACAGCAGCAATAGCTGAATGCTAATCAAATGCTAAACAGCACGGCATTTGCATGGCAGACTGAAGCTCAGTCATAAATTTGAGTCAGCAGTTACTGTCCTCACGCAATTAGCACTAATTACCTAAACTACAGAGTGGAACACTGAGGAATTTCACTGCCACATTATAGCAGAAACTAATGGAAATTTATTTAGGAATGTGTAATCTCTATTGTAGTCCTGTGGCCTTTCCAGTAGTGTCGATGTTTTATTTTAAAAAAATCCTGCAAAAAAAAAGACTTGAATAGACCTAATGTATTATAAAATTTCATTCACCTTTTGGTGAAGTAGCTTCATCTCACATATTAAATGCAGGGGTTCCAATAATACTGGTGTCACATCAGCTCACACCCAAGATTCCATTTCCCATAATGCGTAGCAATTTGTCCAGCGTGGCCACTGCACTGAATTTCTGGAATACTGAGTAATACTCTCACCTAGTTCTCATTACTGCCTCATTGCTGCATGCTAGATATAAACGCTTTACACACACAGTGCAAAGTATCACTCAGTGCCTTGTGTCTGATCCTATCGAGCCATATGTTTATATTGTTATTCTGCTTTCTGACTCATTTTTATTTTGGATTTTGCCTCTGCCTCTACTCATCTGTTTGTTCCTCACATGATCATTTCCTATCTGTTGGCTCTGATTCTGCCTGACGTTTTGGATTTATTCACCAGCCTGTTTTCACGAAAAGTTCTTTTTACAATTTCATCCAACTGTCGCATGCCTGTTTGACCGTATACTTTGCCTAACCATGGATGCAGTGGATGAGAGAAGACAGGCTGCATTAGCAGTGCATGGATAGTTTCTTGGAGAACAGCAGCAGCAGCTCAGGGAGATGGATGCCCACATCTCCCAGCTGATCGTGGCTGTATCACAGGAACTCCGAGTGCAACTCGGGCTAGCCATGAATGCTAATTCCCTCATCCCACAGCCTGTCAAGTTCTCAAGAAATGTAGCAGACTGCAAGGCCTTCCTGTTACAATGCTCTCTGTACTTTGCAGCCCAGACTGGGACCACAGACCAACAACAAATTGTCCAGTTCATCAATGTGCTCACAGGGAAGGCACTCAAATGGGCAACTGCAGTGTGGGGGAAGGGTGGTGAACCCACAGCCTTCTAGGAACACTTCAAGCTGTTTCACCAGGTTTTCAACTACAACCCAGAAAGTGTGGAGGTAGGCACTCTGCTACTAACCATTAAGTAGGGGAGTAGGGGAGTTTCACACCATTGCCATGAGAAGCAGTTGGAATGAACCAGCCTTCAAGGTAGCCTTCCAGCAAAGGCTCAATTCACATGGAATTAGCATGTTGAAATGAACAAACAAAGCAAGACACACTCATTGATCTGTCCATCTGCCTTGACAATCTGCTCCATAACTGACATGCTGTTTACCACACTGCCTCCGGCTCCCAAGGCACCCAGTCACTTCCACTACTGTGGAAAGCCTTGAAGTAACCACCAAGACCCTAATTTCTGAATGCATCAAGGCTCACGTGGAGGTCTTCAGCAAGGGAAAGGCCAGTGGGCTACCACCTCATCACCCATATGACTGTGCCATCAATCTCCTCCCTGGCACCAGATCTCCTCGTTGCAGAATCTACCCCTTGGCCATTTCAGAACAACAAGCCATGGAGGAATATGTGCAGGAGGTCCTGAAAAAAGGGTACATCCATCCCTCCACTTTACCTGGCTCTGCAGGTTTCTCTTTCATGGAAAAGAAGGGAAGGGGTCTCAGACCATGCACTGACTACCTTGGCAAGAACCAGATCATGGTGAAATATGTGTAGCCACTGCCCCTTGTGCTGTCTACCTTGGAAAAGCGTCATTCATCCCAGATTCTCACCAAGCTGAATCTTCATAGCACCTATAACCTGGTACACATACATGAGGGGGATGAGTGGAAAATGGTCTTTCGCACCACTTCTGGCCACTGTGAATATTGTGTCATGCCATATGGGTTATCTTGTGTGCCAAGCATATTCCAGTGCCTGATAAACGACATACTGAGTGACATGCTCAGGAGGTTTCTCATAGCATACATCAAATGATATTCCCATCTACTCTCCAGATGTAGATAATCACAAGACCCATGTCAAGGCGGTCTTGCCCAAACTGCTGAGCAACCACTTCTTTGTCAAGGTCAAAAAATGGGAGTTCCATGTGACTCAAGTCTCCTTCCTGGGCTACATAATCAGCATCCAGGGAATCACCATGGACCAAGACAAAGTCTCAGCAGTTTGCACTTGGCCAACTCCAACCACAATCAAGGAACTTCAATATTTCCTGGGTTTCATCACTTTTTCTAGAGGAGATTAACATGAGGGTTCAGCTCTATTGTCACCCCCTCACAGCCCTGCTCAAAAAGGGACCCAAATGCCCGAAATAGAACCCTGAGGCTGACAAGGCTTTTGACAAACTTAAGGCAGCCTTTACTTTGGCCCCCATCCTGAAGCACCCGGAGCCCACCAAACCCTTCTTCATAGAAGTTGATCCCTCTGAGTCAGGGGTAAGAGTTTTATCTCAATGGTTTGGTGAAAAACCCAAACCTTTTTCTCAAGAGAACTTGCATCCACAGGACAGAATTATGTAATTGGCAACTGAGAACTGTTAGCAGTCAAGTTAGCACTGGAGGAGTGGCAACACTGGCTGAAGGTGGCAACCCACCCATTTACCATCTTTACTCACCACAAAATCTGAAATACCTCAAGACAGCCAAAAAAACTGAACCCCTGCCAAGCTTGCTGGGCCCTATTCTTCACATGATTTCATTTCACCATTGCATACAGACCTGAACCATGCAAGCAGATGCATTATCCTGTGTTTAGCCTCCTGTAGCCCCAGCACAGGGCTGAGAACCCATAATACCCCCAGTTTGCTCCATAAATTCACTTACCTGGAGCATAAATTGTGAGCTGGTCCAAGCCCTACCTCACCACCTTCCAGAAGGCTGCCCTACTAATCACATGCATGTTCCCCCATGGCTATGTGGATGGCTAATCATCTGGGCACACTCATCCCATTATCTGGTCTTCCCACAGCCTTCAAAACTGCTGAACTCCTCTATACCGATGTATTCTAGTACTTTGGTATTCTCAAGGACATCATCAGTGATCGAGGGTCCCAGTTCTTGTCACGTCTCTGGGCCAAGTTCATGGATAAACTGGGGGTCTCTGAGTCTGACTTCAGGCTACCACCTTCAGTCTAATGGCCAGATGGAAAGAGCAGACCAAGAGATCGGATGCTTCCTCTGAGTATTCTGTTCAGAGAATCGGAGGAACTGGGCTCAGTTCCTTCCATGGACCAAATATGCTCAGAACTCTCTACTGCATTCTGCCACACAACTCACACCCTTCCAAAATGTACTGGGTTATCAACCTCCCCTGTTTCCTTGGGATGACTCTCCACCGGCATGCCTGCGGTTGACAAGTGGTATGAATGGTTCACTGACCGTCATAGAGGAGAAATCCTCCAATACAAACCAGATGGCAGAGTATGTCTATCCACCAAGGACATCTGCAACCCCCAAACCTGTAAGAAACTCACTGCTAAGTACATTGAACTCTTCAAAATATCTCAAAGAATTAATGATGTCACTTACAAACTTGACCTCCCTAGCACTGCCACCTCTCACCCACATTCCTTGTATCTTGTCTGAAACCTGTTATACCTGGTCTTCTAGCTCATAACCTAATCTCTACTTCACCTCCAGCACCTCTCACTTTGTATGGGCAACCAGCCTACACAGTCTACAACATCCTCAACTCTTGCCACAGAAAAGGCACAATTGAGTATCTCAAAGAGTGGGAGGGCTATGGCCCAGAAGAACACAATTGGGTTCCCATGAAGGACATCTTAGATACCCTGCTGATCCAAAAGTTTCACACTAACCACCCTTGGGGGGGAGGGGGGGTTCCTGTCACATCAACTCACACCCAAGACTCCATTTCCCATAATGCACAGCATTCGTCCAATTTCTGAATCACCCAGGAAACATTAAAGGACCATGAAAGCCAGTGTTTACCTAATTTTTGTGACAAAACAATATATTCACAAAATGTTGCATCTGTTTGTTAACACAGAGATCATTTTAATGACAAAAACTGCAACTCATAACTCAAACATACCCTACGGCTGGATTCATTTTCTCAGATCGCTGGTGACGTGTCAAGTCATCCAATATCCAAGAGAAAAAAATATATATGTCACTATTATTTGAAGCTTAAAACATGGTAATTGGGTTTTGATGTCCAGCACTGTGAACATGCTCATAGATATGTATACATCGATACACAAGTAGATAGATAGAACACTGTGACCTTTCTGTGTGGAGTTTACATATTCTCCCCATGACTGCATGGGTTTCCATCAGAGGGGAACTGTCAGGGCCTTCTTGGCCTTCAGAGAAGGCCCCAACATATCCACATTTCAAATGTTATATTTAATTTCTTTCACGCTTTCATAATTTCATTATAATTATTCTTTTCTAATTGGACCTTATTTTCTATCAAATTTGCTTCAGAAATGAAAGAGTTACTGTCCTGAAAACATTAAAATCAAGTTATCCAATGATTTTTTTTTTGTTTGTTTGTTTGTCTCTAGGCTGAGAAGAGTTAAGAGCTGCTCACTCATTGGTTAGGACTTCATTGCCAGGACAGAAGACCATGGCAGTGTATGTTTATGTAGGAAATGACAGATGACTTAACCAATCAGATTTTGATTGGTTAATATTGGAGGGACCAAAAATGTATCACCCTCGGCCTTCTCAAAGGCCAACATGAGCTTAACCATGAGTCGGCACCATCAGCACAGCAGTGAAGTAACCTTCCAGCTGGTGTAGCATTCATCAGTAGTGTGAGCAAATGCTAATAAAGCAGTCAAGCCAGTGCTATTGACAGCAAGTAGCACAGGCTTATGACTGGGAAACTAAGATTTCTGTCTCCAGACTCTTCTTCCACGCTGCACGCTGGCCACAGTATTTTTCACTCAGACCTAAGTATTCATTTCCTAATGTAATTTACTTAGTTCCTTTTAAAAACATTGACAACTACAGACAATGGAGCTACCTGGCACCCTGCTGCAAATCCCTTGCAAAATCCTTTGCCCTGTTGCTTCTTTGGTGTGTTTGATGAAGTTTTGGCTGAGCTCCAGTCCTAGCTCTAATAGTAACGGTTCGCCACTGGTTTCCATGTAGGCATTTAATCAAATACTCAGTGTAGTACACCGTCTTGTGTGCTTGAAAATTTCTGAAAGTTACACAAACACATGAATAAAAACTATCAGTCAAGAATCCTAAAATATATCACAACACAGGCATATCAGTGACTGAACGTGCTTCTCGAGTTAACCAAAGTGTCATGAATAAGATGGAGGAAACAAAAGAACCAAACAGAACCTCATCACTCAGCCTCTTCTCAATAATTACTGAGAATGCTGAAAACACACTCCTTTCAAACCCTATGATTACACTCACCAGTAATGGACTTTTCAGTCTGGAATTCATCAAGCAAAACAACGCAACTGCAAATCCACTGAAAAGGAAATCTATTATAAACAACAAAAAACATTGTGTATTTTAAATTTAAAATGCAATTCAATTATTGAGACCAAAGGCACAGCCAAAGTCACTAAACACTCATATTTCTGCTCTAACTCCTTGTATTCGTTTTAATTAACAAGGTGATTGTTTGGAACTGTTGATTAACTGATTGATTATTTATTGTGGTGCATTAATTAGTAGCAGCTGGTTGTGTTCAGGTGAAATGAATGGAAATGAGCTCATGCTGAGGCACATAGAAAATCAATAAAGCCCTGCCATTGAGTGATGCATGCTATGGAACAAAGCCTTTCTTAACACAAGCTAGCTAATAAAATACGATTCATCAGGTAGCCAATTACTTCATACACCTTCCTTATTTTTACACGAACCCTCTCAGATTGCTGTGTGATTCAGACTCTTTACAAAAGAAGTCCAATATTTATTTTCTTTCAGCAGAATCAAGCAGAAAAACCAATATACTACATATTATAAAGGTGTCTTTATTGTCAAAGTTTCATTGTCCTTCTCTAATGGGCATCTCTGTAAAAGGGTGTAAATAAGGAATTAAACTGTAAAATGTGGTTTTACTACAATTGGCAGTGAATGACCTTTAACACTTATATAAACGTTATCCAGGTAACATTGTGTGGCTTTAAGTAGAGCTTTACAAGAGGCCAGCTGTATTGGTATAAAGGAACTGCATAGCCACATTGGAGCTGTTTTTAAAATGTCAACATTTCTGGTATTTCTATTGTTATTTTATCCTCAGTTCTGACTTCAGGGGCGGCATGGTGGTGTAGTGGTTAGCACTGTCGCCTCACGGCAAGAAGGTCCAGGTTCGAGCCCTATGGCCAGCGAGGGCCTTTCTGTGCGGAGTTTGCATGTTCTCCCTGTGTCCGCGTGGGTTTCCTCCAGGTGCTCCGATTTCCTCAACAGTCCAAAGACATGCAGGTTAGGTTAACTGGTGACTAAATTGACCGTAGGTGTGAATGGTTGTCTGTATCTATGTGTCAGCCATGTGATGACCTGGCGACTTGTCCAGGGTGTATCCCGCCTTTCGCCTGTAGTCAGCTGGGATAGGCTCCAGCTTGCCTGCGACCCTGTAGAACAGGATAAAGCGGCTAGAGATAATGAGATGAGATGAGTTCCGACTTCAGGTTTAGTTATACTTGTCACAGTCCGGTCCAGTCCATCCATGCCTGAGTTTGTGGGACTTCCATGCCGGCTCCAGGCCGGATCCGGAACAGGAATTCAGTCCTGCCCTGCTGGAGGCCATCTTCCCTGAAGTGGCACTCCCACACCTGCTACCACTCCTCTCCCATCAGCCAGGGCCTACTTAAGAGCTGTTTGGAGCTACTCCAGTTGCCAGAGGTTTTAAACTTTCCTTTTCATGGGTTCCAGCTCATGTAGGGGTGGAGGGGAACGAGTTGGCTGACAAATATGCCAAAAGAGCGGCAAGTAGGGACGATATAGATACTAATATACAGTATAGTAAGGCTGAAGTCAAAAGCATCATTAAGGCCAGAGTACATGGGAGATGGCAGCACCTTTGGGAGAACGGGTCTTCTGGGAGGCATCTTTTTAACATTCAGCCTGAAATACATAGAGCTATTGGCTCACTTAATGCAAGACAGGAGGAAGTGGTATTGGCCAGGCTGAGAATTGGGCACTCCCATCTTAATAGTACTCTCTTTATTATGAATAGGCATGCTGATGGTAACTGCGAGTATTGTGCATCACAAAGCCCAGAGACTGTAGAGCATGTTCTTATTCATTGTCAAAAATACTATCAGGAGAGACAGAATTTTATTGCTCAAGTCAAGGCCAATAATACACCCTTTAATGTCAGAAATATCTTACAAAGAAGTAATGGGAAAATTTTATCTTATTTGTTTACTTTTTTGAAAAACACAGGATTATTAAAACGTATTTAATTTTTAGATAAGAAGCAACTCCTGTTCCACACTCCAGTCCAGCGGTGGCGGTAATACACCGAAACAGTTGTCAACCACCATATAAATCAGAAGGAGAGAGAGAGACTCCAGTTGTCAGACTGTTTCTTGCAGACTTTCCTTACCTTGTTATAGCCGTTTGGTACTGTGACTTCTTGATTCCCCCTACCTGTATCGTTCTGTATTTTTTGCCTAGTTTTCTATCTAGTTTTTGCCCCTGTTCTACCTGCCTGTTCCTTTGGATTGTGTTTTTTTGCTTCCTCTGCCTGGATTTCCCTTGTCTCTGTCTTCAGTTTTTGTGAAGATTTTTCTGTCCTGTTTTTGTCCCTGACTGTGCCTGCCTGCTCTTCTGTGTTTTGACCTCTTGGTCCATTCTTTGACCACTGATTTTGTCTGAGCCCTATTGTACATCTGCCCTGTACTTCATTAAAGAAGTGTGTGTGGGGTTTTTTTTGGGTTTTATTTTGTACACTGCCTGTCTTGAGTCTGCTCTTGGGTCCTCACTCCACCTCAGCTCACCATTTCTGACAATACTCTTTAAGCCGCAGACTATCTCCAGCATCATCTTTCGACGGATGGAGTTGGTTGGCTTGAGATGAGGTTGCTTCAGTCAGCTCTCTCTGTCATAATTCTCAACTGAATTAAACATTTCATTATAACACTCATAAATATTCTACATGATGGCTAATTTACCTGCTTCATTTCTTTTAACTGTTCAGCATTTAAAAAGCTTGGATTTTTGTGGCACCATTTTTAAAATAAATTCCCACTTTTATGAAAGTAAGATGTGTTTGAGACGTGTTGGTGAAGACAGGTACTGATTTTTGATGAGGTGTTTAGATTGCTGCACAGATGCTGGGATTAAGAAAAAATGACCAGGCGACCTTGAGAATATCGACATGTTTTTCTCCTGCAAATGAAAAATAACCTTTATTTCTGACACCAGAGAAATAAAGCTTCAGCTTTCAATTTGTTCAGGCTGCTACCTAATGACCCTTTTCAAAATGTTGATTCCTTTCAGCTTTTGGAAAGTAATTTGTTTTTCTCACTCCCCTGTTTTTCAGAAGTCATTTATCCATCTGTTTTTATCATGATTTCTTTGTCGAAGTCTTTTTTTGTGCCCCACCATTTTATTTTGTCATTATGACTGACATGACATTCTAACATTATGACAACTGGCTCATATCCAAAGCCCATTTGTGTACATGTGTATAAGTCTGTAACCTTCTTACTGTCAAAACCAATAAACACAAGCCAAATCTGACCAACGTACATCAAAGCAAACCATAGCAGCTTTTTCAATGTCGTCTTGAACATGGAGGCAGTGGTACAATTTCCATGAAAATATTCTGATTGTTGGAATAAAAATGTAAATATTTATCCAAAGGGTTTAATTCATTTGGGCCCCCCAAGTTGTGCATACCTGCAAGTCCAACCACACACACACACACACACAAAGCAACACAACAGTTTCACAAAAGTGAAAAACTTGATTATTTTCAGTCATATAACTTAAACTTGAGTGGCTATTAAATAACAATCAACAGAGCCCTTAAAAGGACATGTGCGAGTGAAAAAAAAAACCTAAGGGTATCTCGTGCACACCTGAAACATTCTCCTCGTGCGCACCTGAAACGTTCTCCTCGTGCGCACCTGAAACTTTCTCGTGCGCACACGAAAGCAGTCGGAACCATACACTCAACATGGCGACAGCAGAAGAGGATGAGATGTGTGCTTTCCTCAGAAGACGAAACATTGATGACAGCGTAATTAAACAACTACAGGATGATAAGGTGAAGATTAATTGTAAACTTTGGTTATGTAGTCTTAAAGTAAGCAGCCTAAAGTAATAGCGAACAATGCATGCAAAAAGTAGGTTATGTTTACATTGCTAGCTGTTAGAAGAAGAATAGACAATACGATAGAAAGGCTTTAATGTCATTATAGATAAGTGTGCTGAGGTTTAAAGCTGCTCCATAAAGTGCACACATAAATATAATACTGTACAAATATACAAATAAACATAATATATAGGCCTACAGTAAAATTGACAAGAGAAGGCAGATTATGAACTTCTGTAAACTCGTGCGAAGTCCAATGGAGGTAGGCTACAGCGGTATGCACATAACTGTAACAGACTTGGTAATAAAGTGAAGTTATTATGAACTACAATAAAAGTTTCTGCAAAATGTAATGGAGGTACACTTGAAGGCTATAGCCTACATAACTGTAAACAGACTTGTTAATGCAGTAATGACCAAGCAAACATGATTTTAATGTTGTCATAGGTTTAATATAGGTAAGTTAATATGTGGGTATTGCTTTTTACAGATCGACATCACCGTCGTAGATGTGATGAGTGTTTTTTATATATATATATATATATATATATATATATATATATATATATCAACTTTTAACCGTTTTACTTTTCAGGATTTAACCTATAAATAAACTCCTCGAATTGAATCACATGGAGACCGTTTGAAGCGTGTCGTCTTTTTACTTACGAACTCATGAACTTCCCATCAGTTTCCGGTGTGTTACATAAATAGGATTCCTGAGTGCAACAATCAATACAGTTCTCACATCAGTGCATATGTACTCAGTATATGACATCCCCCTTTTACTTAGATCAGAACTTAACGTCACCAGAAACTTAAATCAATACCTGTTGTTAAAACTCTGCACATTGCTGCTATTAATTCATAGAAGATATTCGTAGAGGATAAACTTCACCTTGTAAAACTTATGTAAATAAACAAACCTTTTTTTTAATGTAATTTCTTATTTTCAAAGTATTGGTATTGTTTTTTTTTTTAACTCTCATTAACCATTGCATTAACATTAACTATTCACCAAGAATCCATTTAAACAGTGTAACAGTTTAACAGTAACACTCAAATATTTTCCCAACCCAAGAATATTCCCAACCTGCAAATTTATTAGTTCATTATAAAGTCCTTTAGCCTCTCGGGAGGCTTCCGTTGCCTCTGAGGTCTCGAGGCAGGTGTCGCAGGTCCGTCTGGCACAGCTGGCGCGGCGGGGCAGTCGCGAGAGTTCATGGCTTGCTGTTGTGCTGGGTATGCTGGTGCGCTCGCGGCTTCCCATTCTCCGGCCCCGTGCTGGTCTGTGATGTACTTCTTCACACAGGTTGTGTTGCGGCTGTATTGAGCCCCCTCTGGTGATTCGACAGTCACTTGATTGCCGTGTTTGTGGACTACTGTGTGTGGTGTTTTGTTGAAGTTTGTGCTGAATTTGTCCACCTTTTCTTGTTTTAACAGCACTTTGTCTCCCACAGCCACCTCGGAGTATTCTGCATTCCTCCTGTCATCAGCGTAGAGTTTGTACTGCCCTTTTTGTTCTCCATCTCGATCTTGCAGTTCAAAGTCCATGAATGTTGGTGTGATCTCAGGCAGCTTTCCTCTCATCTTCCTGTTGAGCAAGAGCTCGGCTGGGCTTTTCCCTGTGGTGTTGTGCGCAATTCCCCGATACACTGTGACGTATCGCCTGAGTTCTTTCTGCCAGTCCAGTCCGGCAGATTGCGCAATCCTGATTCGTTTCATGAGTGAGCTGTTTTGGCGCTCAACTTCGCCGTTTGCTTGGGCCCATTTTGGTGTTGTTTTGAGGTGCACGATGCCTTTCTCTGCACAGTAATCACGAAACTTGTCAGATTTAAACTGTGGCCCATTGTCAGATTTCAGTGTCATTGGAAGTCCGTGTCTGCTGAACATATTCTCGAGGCTGTCAATAATTTTGTCAGTTGTCGTGGAGGTGAGTACTTCGTATTCGTAATACCTGCTGTAATAGTCCACTGCGACTAGGATTGAATGTTTTGATGGCAATGGCCCCAGTAAATCGATGGCTAGAGCCTGCCTTGGCCCTTCGGGAAGTGCTGTTGGTCTGAGTGGTTTGGATGCGTCTAGTCGTGACGTGATCTGACACCCGTGGCATGCTTTGCAGTACTTCTCCACCGCCCTATCCATCCCTGGCCACCACACTTTGCTTCTGAGGTGCTGCTTAGTGCCCACTATGCCTAAGTGTCCCTCATGCGCGAGTGTCAGCGCTCTTGTGCGTAGTGCGCTGGGCAGCACGATGCGCATCCCCCTCAGATCTATGTAGCCAATTGCGCACAGTTCAGCTGCAGCAGGTGCATAGTTGGTATACATTTCTCAGAGTGTCCTGTCTTTATGGCCTCTCTTACCTCCATCAGCTCCGGGTCAGTTCTTGAGGCTTCTTCCACCTCTCTCGTTGTCAGTGCCCTGGGGGTGGCATTCACCATGACTAACTGCACATATTCCTCTGCTTCGTGCGTGTGCTTTCCATTGAGGGCTGTTTCCCCCATCAGCCTTGACAGTGAATCCGTGATGTTTTGCTTGCCGGCCACATGCACTACTTTGAAGTTGTATGGTTGTAGCCTCAACACCCATCTCTCCACCCGGGCACAGGGTTTTGAGCGCGGGCTGTAGATCGCCTCCAGCGGTTTGTGATCAGTCACCAGTTCAAACTGTCATCCATACACATATGGGTGCAACCGTTCACAAGCCCACACAAGAGCTAAGGCCTCCCTCTTTGTTTGAGAGTACCTTTTCTCACAGTCACTCAAGCTCTGACTCACGTAGCAGATTGGAACCATCTCACCTTGCTGACGCTGCACAAGCACAGCGCCGAGTCCGACTGGGCTCGCATCTGTGATGACTCGGGTAGGTGCGTCTTTGTCGAAGAATGCCAGGGTTCCAGCTTTTGCCAATGCCGCCTTCAGCTCACTGAACACTTTTCCCTGTTTTTCGCCGAACACGAACTTTGTGTCCTTTCTGATCAGCCGTCATAGTGGTTCTGCTACCATTGCAAAGCCTGGAATGAATCTGCTGCTGTAGCTCACCAGACCCAGGAAACTTCTCACTTCTGACGCACTTTCAGGTTCTCGGGCTTCAGCTATTGCTCTGACTCTCTCTGCAGTAGGTCCGATGCCCTTGTCAGTCAGCAGTATTCCCATGAAAACTAGACGATCCATGTTGAACTCGCATTTGTCTGCATTCAAGGTAAGTCCACACTGTTGTAAGCGCTTCATGACAGCATGCAGACGCTGGTGATGTGTCTCTGTATCCACGGCATGAACTACGATATCGTCCGAGATGTTTTCGATGCCCTCTATACCAGCGAGCACAGAAGCGATTTCGTGCTGGTACTGCTCGCTGGCCGAAGACACGCCGAAGATCAGCCGCTTGTACCTGTACACTCCGTTGTGTGTGGCGAATGTTGTGATCTGACGGGAAGCTGGGGTCAGTTCTAACTGGTGGTAGCCCCACTTCAAGTCCAGTTTGCTGAAGACTTTGGACCCGTTCATGCTCTGCAGAATTTCATCCACTGTTGGAATGGGGTACCGCTCCCACACAATGGCTTGGTTGGCCTGGCGCATGTCTAAACATAGTCTTATCTCCGAGTTTGCTTTTGGCACCACGACTACTGGGTTGACCCACGGGGTCGGTCCGCTGACTTCCTCTATAATGTCCATGTCTAACAGTTCTTTTTTTTTTCTCTCCACAGGTCCCCTCAGGTTGAACGGTATCCGCCATAAGGGCTGTGCTACAGGCTGGATGTCGGGGTTTATGTAGAGACTGACTTGTTTTGGTGTTCAACTTCCCTACACCCTGGAAGACGTCCGGATACTGTGATCTCATGGACTGTTTCAGGTCCTGCACTGCGGCTATGTCTGCGCCAATTCGCAACACTCCCAATTTTGTGGTGGTTTCCCTGCCCAACAGTGGCTCTCCATGTCCCTGGATGACTGTGAATTCAGCCTGCTCGCTCGCATTTCCAATGGTCACCTCGCATTTAAATGCCCCTTTCACGGGTAGTGGCTGGTTGGAGGAGTAGGCATACAGCTTCCTTTCTGCCCCCACCACATACGACTGGCACTGGATATTCTGCTTTTTTAACTTCTCCCAGGTACCCTCGTCCACTACGTTACAGGTAGCCCCAGAGTCAATCAACATGTTCAGCCGCACTCCTCCCAGGCACACATTCAAGCTGTTCTGCGCTCAGCTATCCTTCACCACAAAGGCGTACTCGGCTTCCTCTGTAACGTTATTGACTGACTGTTTCTTGGTCTTACACATCTTCGAAAAATGGTCTTTCCCGTCACATTTATGGCACTTCTTTCCCCTAGCGGGACAGCTCGAGTCCTTGCCAAAGTGACCTGAGTTTCCGCATCGATAACAACGTTGTTCTGACTTACCTGTTTGCTGCTTTTTCTTGAACTTAGCACTCCCGCCTTTTGGCCTGATGCGATTCACCGTTTCTGCCTTAACCATTGCAGCAGCTCCCTCCTGCGACCGAGACATTTGTTGCTCCACCCGCTCGCACAGCGTTGCCACATCCATAGCCCGAGCAAGATTGAGATCGTGACCTTCCTCGAGTAACTTTCATCGCACGTAGCCTGAAGAGCACCTCGCCATCACTGCATCCTGAATTTGATTCTCCATATCCACCCTGAAAGCACAGTCCCTCGCCGCTTGCCGAAGTCTCATGACGAACTGTTGAACCATCTCTCCCTGCTGCTGTGTGACTGTGTGGAACTCTTGCCGCGCGAACGTAATGTTCACCCTCGGCACGAAGTAGTTGTTCAGGGCTAACACTGCGCGCCCATAATCCGTTGGCCCCCCTGTGTCAGGTAAAGTCAAGAAAATGTCCTGGACATCTGGTCCGGCATGATGTAAAAGTAAAGCCCTCCTATGTTGCAGAGTCGCTGCAGGTGTGTCTTCCTCAACGATAAGTCCCTTACCATCCGCGAACAGTTCAAAGGATGTTAGCCACGTCGTCCATCGCTGTCCTAGCGTAGCTGAATCGTTGAAGCAGTCGAATGTTGGAATTTTCCCTCTGTTATCCATCATTGGGGTTTTCTTCACTTTTTTTTTAAAGTTGTCTTAATGTGTTTACTCACGCGTAGTCGCCACCCTCGTCGCCAATGTTTTATATATATATATATATATATATATATATATATATATATATATATATAAACTTTTAACCGTTTTACTTTTCAGGATTTAACCTATAAATAAACTCCTCGAATTGAATCACATGGAGACCGTTTGAAGCGTGTCGTCCTTTTACTTACGAACTCATGAACTTCTCATCAGTTTCCGGTGTGTTACATAAATAGGATTCCTGAGTGCAACAATCAATACAGTTCTCACATCAGTGCATATGTACTCAGTATATGACAATGAGTGACGCTGAATCGCAGAAGTACATCTTCAGATATGGGGACCGCCTTGCTTTAAGAGCATTTTGTTGCCAAAGAGCGATGGCAGCCGCAAGACCAGATGCAGTGGAGACCGTGGGGTATTCTCGGTCTTCTCTTGTGCAAAAAGTGAGAGACAGGTTAAGTGAACGGATAACTCCTGCCAGAACCAAAGAAAGAATAAGTCACGGAACAGGCAACAAACACGCTGCCAAAGCCACGCGACGGGTCGAAATGGGATGGCTCCACTATTCTGAACAGAGCGGCATGTATCATCAAGTACGAACACGAAACGGAGGTGGAACTCGAAAGCTAACGGTACAGAAATCAGTAACCATGGGGGAATTGATGGAGACTGGGAAATGCTTGTTTTTTCCAAACGGACGTTCATCAAAAGGACTGATCGAAGACTTTGAATTTGATGTCCATGATTACTGTCACAATGTACTGCCCTCTGAAGTTACAGTGGGGCAGCTGTACGATCAGACTAAACTTCGGATGATCCGCATCTACACTACTTCCAAGGCTAAAATGATAACTCTCTCTGATGCATCAGATGCCGAATCCACAGATGAGACAATGAAGGTACGTTAGTCTGTCATATTACATGTTTGGTTTCAGTTCTGTAGCAGCCTACAGGATGTGGTCTGATTTTGGATGTATTTGGGGCAAGGTTTCACAATATGCAACAGGGACTACATGTCTCCCTGACACTCGCTGACAAACACTCCCTGACACATCGGTCATGATCGAAGCACAAGGGAGGAGTGGGCGAAGAACAGGAGGAAAAAACAGCCACTTGTTTAGTTTTGTAGGCTATGATGGTAAACTGTAGGTCTGTCCTATAGTAATCGCAGGCACTGATGTAGGTTATTGAATAACATTCAAAACTATTTTGTTAAGCGTAGAATTAACTAGCTATTATAGGAAGAAGTGTATTGTTGATCTTATTACAAATTGGGTCTATCCCACCCATATCCTACTAATACCCCAGAAGTGAAGAGAATATTATTTTTTTTAAATCGTGATATGATTTTTTTTGCCATATCACCCACCCCAGCATTCTTCATTAATATATATTTTTTTGTTGTTGTTGTTATGACAGGCTATCAGTAAGTTTACGCATTCACTCACAATGAATTCACTGTCCGTCGTTTCTCTTATTTTTTGTACTGGCAACGAGTTTTGACTAGCCTGGCTATCTCCAGAGATAGACACAAGCGCACAAACCAGCATGGGAATACCCAGGCTAAGTTATGACAGGGCTTATACTGCCATCTACAGGTTAAATAACGCTACAACAGCATGAATCAGAAAACAGAAACTGCAACAAAAAGTAACAAAACAAACAAAACTGAGAAAAAAAATAGAAAATAACAATGAAGGAGCCACAAAAAGCCAGAGAATGGTGATCGTGGTGGGGGTGGTGTGTGTGTGTGTGTGTGTGTGTGTAGGGGTTACACTAAATACACATACTTGTTTGAATTGTATTATGTATATAATTATGTATATTACCTAAAGTTTTGTTTGCTTTCTATCAACAGAGAGGAGAACTAACCCGTGTCGAACCAACCAACCAGCCTGTGTCAACCAACCAGCCTGTGTCAACCACCCAACCTGTGTTAACCACCCAACCTGTGTCAACCAACCAACCTGTGTTAACCAACCTAACTGTGTTAATTCAAGAAACAGACCAGGAGCATGATGTTGTTGCCCAGGCCTTCGAAGCATCCATGGACTATTTCGAAGTTCAGTTCGGGCCACTGTCTGGTGAGGAGAGTAATCAAGATGACACCCTTCCCTGGAGTCCAGAGAGTGAGGTACAGTAAACATTGAATTGGCATCCTAAGTTCTATCACCCCAAGCTCATGTTTCTGACATTCTGTCCACGGTATACTACCCTATCATCAAACAGTTGTTGTGTTGCACTATTTGTGGTGTAATTCTGACTTTGATTCATACAAATTAAGTATGCATACAGTTTGGGTGTGTGGTGCTGTAATTAACCCTACCAAGTTATGAAAATGTTCATTTTGCAGGAGAGTGCAATGACTACAAGTACTCCAACACACTCTAATGATCAAGGCAACCAGATGTCAAATGGAATTGTTAATGAGCAGCAACTCAGTCCAGAGATCCATCGTCCATCCATACCAGGTGAACAACAGGTTGACCCTCTTGGAAGGGGTTATATTTTATGTGTAATGTTCCCCATAATTATTGGCAGTCCTGCTTGAGTTTATTAAAGGTCCCATGGCATGAAATTTTCACTTTCTGAGGTTTCTTAACGTTAAAATGAGTTCCTCTGACCTTCTTAAGTCACCCCAGTGGCTAGAAATTTCATAATGTGTAAACCAAACTATGCCCAACATTTGAGAATGGCGCGTCAAAACGGCGCGTTGATAAGCTCTTCCCTTTACTACGTCAGCAAGGGAGATGATCCCCACGCCCCCCCTCTGGATTCCCACCCACTGTATGGATTGCCCTGCCCAGTTGTAGTGAGGAGACCATAGAGGACACAACAACATGGCATCACCTAAGCGAGCGAAACATGGAAATTGCGCTGTACATGGATGTGACAACACAGAAAAGAGTCTGTTTTTACTGCCGACGGGAGAGCCCCTGAAGACGCAGTGGCTTAATTTTATTTACTCCAATAATACGCTGTCGAGTCTACCTAAGACGGTGCATGTTTGTCGGAAGCATTTTCCTGAGGAATGTTTCCACAACTTGGGACAGTACAGGGCAGGTTTTGCACATCAACTGTCACTGAAGCCTGGGTCCGTACCAAGCATCCCTGCCGCATCAGCCACAAACACCGAACAAGTAAGTGTATAACTGGTCGTTTTGCCGTGTTTTAAAATCGGTGCGTTAGCCTAGCAATGGCTACATTAGCTGTGCAGCTAACCGCTTCCTGCAGTTAGCCAGGTAATCTGCGCTACAAAACTAAAGAGCATGCAGCATGCTCTGTTAAACTGAGTTTAGTCTGGAAATTGACTGTAACTTATGAGCTTATGTTTGACTATTGCTCCGCAATGCATGTCTTCTGTTGGATAAGCGATATGTTGCTGTAGTTGCTGCTTCTATCCTCTTTGGTTATGGAGTGCGTGTTCAAGCCTAGGGTATTATACGTTCGTAAACTACCACTCCGAACACTCTCACTCTCTGTTCTCTGTGTCACGTTGAGTTTACGAAAGGAGTCCGAGGGAGAACGGGGTTTTGTCTTAGCAGCGTGGCTACAGGCGCTGATAGCAGCGAGTATGTGTGTGCGCAGCTTGGTCAAGCCCCTCCCTCTCCCCCCATGGCCTGCCCCCACCCTCTACCCTTCCCCGCCTCCTGCTTCTCATTAGCAAAACGACGCACTGGGAAAAGCACTGAAATGGGGCTTTCTCCCAGGAGGCTATATTTACGTGCCGAGGGTTCATTTCGAGAAAGGCTGCGGATATAACATCCGGAAGCCTCCACGAGCCCGTTTAAAGCATCAACAAACCACCATGCCATGGGACCTTTAAAATCACTTTCATTTTAAACTACAGGGTGTCCTGAAAAAATGTATACACACTTTAAACCATTATAGATAGATTCCTTTATTGTCCCCTAAGGGAAATTTGTTTTCACAAACTGTCAAACTTGACACTGCCCAACATGGGTATACAGTAACGACATCAAGACATCACCAACATTGAATAAGTATCAAATATACATACTCAGACAAATAGACACCCTCAGACAAATACACACTCAGGCAAAGACCATTTAGACAATCCAAACACATCACAAACAGACAATATTTACACAATCCAGGAGGGTCCATACAGGATTACTGAGGGAGCTTGTTTAGTGCAGAGATGGCAGACAGTACAAAGCTCTTGCTGAAGCGTGCCCATCGCCATCTTAGAGTCCTGTACCTGCGGCCAGATGGAAGGAGTGTGGGTAGAGAGGGTGGTTGTGGCCTGCAATTATTGATAGTGCGAGGCGTGTGACAGCTTTGAGGTTGAGCTCAGTGAGGTTGCGTGTGGGGAGGTGAATGATTTTGGATGCCGTGTGTGTGATTTTTGTCAGCTTGTTTCTGTTGGAGGTGGAGAGCATGTTGTAGAAGCAGGGTACAGTAGAGTACAGTAGAGTAGAATGGGCTGGCTAATGCTGGAGTACAGAAGAGACAGGAGATGAGGGGTAACAGAGAGGGCACAAAGTTTGCGGATGACATATAGCCTCTGTTGAGACCTTGTGTGGATGTTGGTGATGTGTTGATCAAATGTTAGTTTATTGTCTAGAGTGAGTCCCAGGTATTTGAAATGGTTGACCATTAATCTATATAAAAGTATAGATAAGTAAAGTAACGCAAAAGTACAGTATAGATACTGTATATAAAGTAGATGTTTATTAAAATTCATGTAATTTCCGAAGTGTAGTGGAATTTACAGATGTCATTTTATTGTTTTGTCACCATCTTTTCACAAAATGACAACCATTCTGGGCCAGGCACTGCTGACAATGTGAATCTCACACAATTCTCTTGGTACTTTTGTGCATTCACTTTCAATGGCTGCATTCACTTTCAGTGACTGTTACAGGTCTCATATCATAGATGTTAGACATCAATTTGAGGTGACAAAACAATAAAGTGATGTCTGTAAATTCTTATAAACTTTGACAATTACATGAATTTTAATAAACACCTACTTGACAATGGTTTAAAGTGTGTATACATTTTTTCGGGACACCCTGTATTTGTCCTGCCATGTTTGCCAGGTCTCTGTTGATCATAATTAGCCTCAAGTATGACCATTTTTGCTGGCTGATGGCAATCAAGGTCATATCATGATTTTATTACTGTAATTCAAAACCGCTTGCGCAATGATGCTTTATGAGAATGTCTTTTTGACAATTACATTGTCTTGTGGCCTACACATTGCATTGTCTGTCATTGCATACACAAGATATTTATTATCACAAAGATGTCACAAGTTAATTTAAAGGTCTCTTTGTGTTTCCCCTGAAACCTTTCTCCTCAAACATGCTATTGAATGGCAGCTCATTTTACCTGTAAGGGGTGGCACATTTTATCTTACTGTTTTTCTCCAATGGTTTGGCTCATTTCTTGAAACTAATTTAATTCATACACATAACGTAACAATACAATTTCCTCTATTGGTTTAGCTCATGTCTCGAGAAAATAGAAATTACATTTTCAAAATAACATGGACAATTCCCCAAACCAGCTTGCATTTTTTCACAGCAGAATGTCATTTGAAGAGAAATTCATGAAATGAACAAAAAACTAATCAAGTTCCAATTACACCAGTTTCACCTGATGATCAATTACTGTCATGAATTTAATCTTATCAAATTTTCATTGAAATCCATACATGGTGTTCATGGTATTAATAGACAGTTATGTGTTATACATTGTGTTTTCTCCGCGAGTTTTTGTGGTTGGATTATTAGGTTGTAGTTGGAGTACTGATGTTGAGTGGTGTGCATATGTGACCCCTCACCGAATCCAGGGACACATGTCGGCCGAAACGAATCCGAGATAATCGCAAAAGAAGCATTTTTTTTTTAAATTTGTGATTTTTGTTTTTTTCCATCATGTGCAAGTTGAGATCTTGAAGAATGCAATCAGTATTTCAGATAATAGATTGTTTTGTTGGAAAAGCATACATTTTTTGTTGCAAATTGTCTCGTTTTTGTCAGGACTGTAGCCTGCTGGGGGGTGTGGGTAAATTACCATATGGGCCATTCACGTGATGATTTAAGTCTTTTTTTTTTTCGCGAATCAGCTGTATGATGCGAGTTGAGCGCATGGCTACTTAAGCTGCATACAGGCGTGTGATTTCACTATGGAATGAGGAAGCTAAACAGAGTGCAGAGGAGCTGAAACACTGCGAAGCAAACAGACACACGGTATTTACATCGGAGATAACCATTTCTAGCAAAAAAAACCGCAACCTCGTTTTCCAGATTGAATGGAATACGTGAATGATCGGATGATACATGGACCGTTCTAGGATTACATTCCATCGGAGGCATTGGTGTGTGCAAGGCGCCGTTTCTCTTTCTGATGGGGTAAGTTTATTAATCTAAGGCTGTGTGGTTATTTTTGCATGTAACGGAGAGTGTTGTTGTTTGGTTAAGCCTAGGTCACAACCGGACGTACGATTTTTTGGCCGTGCGATTTTTGGCGTTTCCCAAATCGTTGCGTTTTTTTTTTTTGTTCATGGAGAAAGACGCGCGTTAGCCGTAAGTTTGTCTTGCAACCTGAAAAAAAACGTAAGCGCCCGCAGAGTTTGTTTGACATGACAAAGAACCTCTGCGGCCGGTCTGCGGCTCGAAAATCAGCACATCACACGCGCGCTCTCGTGCATTTCACGCGCGCCCTCCGTGCGTTTCTTGCGTTTTTTGCGTGTAGACCGGCCGTAGGAGCACGTACCGTACGGCTGGTTGTGACCGAGGCTTTACATGAAACTAGCGTTGTGTTAGTTGTGTCATCATTGTGCTCTCTTTCTTTCTTACGGTGTGAGTAATTTTTCAACCACAAAACGTTAAAGTATACTTTATAACTTATTTTTGTACTTCATAATTGTTTTGGGCATACTTTGCATGGATGGAAAATTGACGTGGTGATCTTTGTTTACATGAAAGTAGTATCGTGCTAGCTCATAGGGGGTAGGGCTTTCCTTAATATCATGCAAATGAGCACCATTATGTGCCCGCCCTACACCCAGAGTAGCTGAGATGGAAAACTTTGAGGGCGATTTTCTCCCTTTTCTGTTTTAAGAGGTATACACTTTCAAAAGGCCACACATTCTTCAAATATTGTCAGAGCTCCACATGGAAGGCATCATTGGAAAGCTTAGAAACTGTACTTTCTGAATCTGTCAATAACTCAAAATGCCCCCAGGCAGACATGTGTCCCTGGATTCTGTTTTCTGACACATACGTACAGTATGTCTGAATGAAGCGAGCTGTGAAAAATAAAAGCTATGTACAGAACAGTGCACAAAAGTATGTATGTAAATAACTATGGACAATCTCTCTCTCTCTCTCTCTCTCTCTCTCTCTCCCAGATACAACGGATGGGCAAACATATCACACATTAATTATTAGGAGGGGGCATTGTCTTACAGATCTGGTTCATGCCTTCAAAAACCCAGAAATTTTAAACCTGGATGTTGCCATCAAGATGCGCCTTCCAAATGGAGCACTGGAGGAAGCAGAAGGTAGTGGTGTTAGGAGAGATTGTCTCACAGAGTTTTGGACAGATTTTTATGAGAGGTGCACCTTGGGAGGGGACGTTAAAGTCCCATTCATAAGGCATGACTTCCAGGCCGAGGAATGGCAGGCAGTTGCTAGAATTGTAGTTTTTGGATGGAGGTACACACAGTACTTTCCCGTGAAACTAGCAATGCCTTTTCTTGAAGCCACCTTTTATGGCACAACCAGCAGCAGCTTCAAAGATGCGTTCATACAATATGTGTCCGACAATGAACGCCAGCTTCTTGTCAAGGCTTTGGAGGACTTCAACTCCGTCTTAATGGAAGATTTACTTGATGCCCTTGAGGCATATGATTGCCTCCAAATGCCGACAGAAGACAACTTTGTATCTCTTCTGTCACAACTTGGGCGCAAGGTTCTGCTTCAGGCCCCCTCCTTTATCATTGAGAGTTGGCGACCAATTATACAGCAGTTGGCAGCAGCTATGCCACCCAATGTTCTCCATGACATCATAACGCCTCGACCAAAGCTGTGAAGGAGCTTCTATTGTTCCCTGAAGACATGACTCCTCCCCAAGCAGTAGTTGCCCGGTACTTAAAAAAGTACATTGGGGAGGTTGGCATAAGCACCCTGCAACAGTTCCTTAGATTCTGCACGAGTTCCAATTTAATTCAAAGTAAAATTGAAGTGCAGTTCATTGAAATGTCTGAATTTGAGAAACAGCCCCAGTCCCACACTTGTGCCAGCATTTTGAAAGTCCCAGTGGGTTATCACAACTACCCAGAGCTGCGCAGTGATTTCAACACCATACTGAACAGTTCTGTTTGGGTCATGGACATCGTCTGACAAGTAGTGTTCATGTTTGTGCTTGTGAATGTGCATGTTTGTTTGGTAACATAAGCGAGGCTTTTTTGTTTCTTTTAGAGCCTTGTCACAGTCTAGACTGTGTAAAAGACTGTGCAGCGGCGAGGGTTCTCACACGAACAAAAAGAACAGAGCACATTACTCCAATTCTAAGGTCCCTTCACTGGCTTCCAGTAAGCTACAGAATTGACTTTAAAGCATTGCTGCTGGTGTACAAATCTCTAAATGGTACAGGGCCCAATTACCTCTCTGATATGTTGCAGCGGCCTAACCCAATCAGATCTACCAGATCGCAACAGAAAAATTTACTATTAAAACCAGTTGTTAAAACAAAGTGTGGTGAAGCAGCTTTTAGCTACTATGCAGTACAGCTATGGAACCAACTGCCAGAGGACATCAGAAATGCTCCTGCTGTTGGCAGCTTCAAATCGAGGTTAAAGACCAAGCTGTTTTCAGATGCTTTCTGTTAAATAATTAATATTTGACATTTTTTATAATCTTTTTCTCTGCATGTTTTAAATTTATTTTAACTTTATTCTATTTTATTCTGCTAGGTTTTTTTTTCTCTTTCTCTTTCTTTTTCTCCTTTTTCTTTTTGGCATTTTAATATTTTATTTCTACTATTGTTTAATTCTTATTATTTTCTTTTAATTCTTTTAATTAATTATTTTAGAATAAAGATAAAATTATTTTATGTAATTTTATTTCTCTATTGTTTACTGTTTTTTGTTTTTACTTCTGTAAAGCACATTGAACTGCCATTGTGTATGAAATGTGCTATATAAATAAACTTGCCTTGCCTAATAGTTATTGTTTTCACTGAGCTATCTAACATTTTTCATTTCCTCTTATTTTACTGTATATAAGGGTTCCACTTAACATAAATGTTGGGGTCTTCCTTGCCCTCTGGCCAAAAAGCCATGTTTTGTGTAATGTTTGGACTATGGTACAGTATGCACATGTGAGCCAACTTAGGTTTCTAGTGCTTTTCAGCAACGGGAGACAATAGCAGTGACACCGGAAACTTAACTTTTCCTATTTGCCTCCCTCACATAGGCCTAGTTTATTTTTTGATGTTGTTAATCATTCGCTGTTTTGGTAAAAAACAAAAACACAGTATGTGTTCTATGTCAGGGCCAGATTTTGTAAGGCTGTTTGGACTTTGTTCCATGTGCATTAATTTTCAATAAACTTGAAGTATTTTTCTTTTGCTGCAAAGTGAAAATGACTGCTGTATTTATTCATATAATACAACAGTATCAGACATACTGTATTATATACTAAAAGAAAATGGTGTGTTTAAGCATTACCTGGGTTGTTTGGAAAACAATTCCACACATTCCAACATATACAGTATTTTCATTACAGATGTTTTGTCATGTGAAATTAAGGCCAAGGAAATCAAGACCATGTCTTTTAGTATAGTAGAATAGGGGAGGACTGTTATGTCTCTACCCCATCTCCACCACTACCGTGTTCATAATCAGTTACTGACTTTGAATATGAAAAAGGAATTCAGTACCGCCTGGCTGCATGAAAATGTGCATGCAGCATTGGAAAGTTTATCAATACAGTACATACATTTTGTATTCTATTCATGCATTTATTTGTGTATTGTTTGCATGTAGGCTACTACATTTTGGTAGGAGTAACCGAACTCTTAGTGTCATATGCAAAAGAAACTACTTAATATTAAAGAACCTCAGCAGCTCTGACCTCAGAGAAAGGTAGAGTCTAATGCCCATATATGCATCCACTGGAACCTGTACTGTACGTTTTTGCTTCGTTTCAGAGGCCTGAATCGCCGCAATGCCCTGTGTGGTGACTGCTTCAACATGGATACAGTGTAGTGGATTTCCAGTACAATTTGTCTTTTTTATAGTTTCTGTTTTTATTGTGCTTGTTATTCTCTTATTCTCTGATAGAGAAATGTATATAATGTGTGTAATGTGTATAATTGTGTAACATAACATCTACTACAGTTACATTTACTTCACTCATTTAATGATTTCGGTTTAACCAATTGACAGCATAGACTATGAAAGCGGGCGGCACAGTGGTGTAGTGGTTAGCGCTGTCGCCTCACAGCAAGAAGGTCCTGGGTTCGAGCCCCGGGGCCGGCGAGGGCCTTTCTGTGCGGAGTTTGCATGTTCTCCCCGTGTCCGCGTGGGTTTCCTCCGGGTGCTCCGGTTTCCCCCACAGTCCAAAGACATGCAGGTTAGGTTAACTGGTGACTCTAAATTGACCGTAGGTGTGAATGTGAGTGTGAATGGTTGTCTGTGTCTATGTGTCAGCCCTGTGATGACCTGGCGACTTGTCCAGGGTGTACCCCGCCCGTAGTCGGCTGGGATAGGCTCCAGCTTGCCTGCGACCCTGTAGAAGGATAAAGCGGCTAGAGATAATGAGATGAGATGAGACTATGAAATCTTGCTTTTTGATCAATAAAACTTTCAACAAATTCAGGGGGTGCTGTGGAACAGTACGCTAAGGCACCTGCCTACATATGGGTCTGCATGCCTGTGATGGAGTGACCATCACTAGGGTTTGTGGGTGTACTCTGACTGTCACGCCAACAAGCCTGGTTCTTTGATGTAGCGGAAATGCCATAGGACCCTGGCTCATTGTCGACATGGGTCATTTCCCTACCCTACCCCATCTCTGTCTCCCCATCATCGCCAATCTGTTATGGCCAGTGTGCTCTTCTGGGCTGTTGCCTGCTTGGTGGTGAAATTAGAAAGAGAGATACTGGACTTAAAAGGATAGTTCGGGATTTTTGACATGAATCTGTATGGCATCCCCATCAATAGTGTCGTGCAAACACACTGACTTACCCCTGACAGCATCCTGTGAGTCCAGTTCTTGTCCAGTTTTGGTCCAGACGAAAGTAGTCCGGCAAGTTTGTTGGGGTCATGAAAGTAAAACGTTTTTCGTCTCAAAACAGTATGTGTTCAAAAGAGTGATATATTTGCATCACAAAACCGTTGCCAAATAAAAAGTCAGACCTCGAAATCGCTTGGCACTATTTTCTCTCCCTTCTTATCACTGCGTGCTGCCGCCAGGTGACAGCCACGGCTGTTTCATTCATTGCTTTAGTGATGGTAATTTCGGCTCTTTTTCGGGAGCCGGCTCTTTTGGCTCTTCTTACTATAAGGAGCCGGCTCTTTCGGCTCCCAAACGGCTCCTGAGATTTTATTTTTGATTTAATTGCTGCAATTAACTAGTTAATTAATTACATTATTATTTATATTTTATCAATAGGATGTTTTCCATTTTATTTTTTAGTTTTTGTAGCCATTGTAAAGCTTTGTAAAGTACAGTATAGCAGTGTAACAATGTTCTAGCTATAGAAATAAAACTTACCAATTAATAAATTATTTTCTCACAAACATATATGCAAAACTGTGTTATATTACCAATATAAAATACACAGAAGACATCAACTGTTTATCCTTTATGGCTTTATTTCACACTCGACCTTGAACAAAATGCCACAAAATAAATTATGAAGTATAAATCAGGCCTAAGAAACTATGAAGCAAAGTTGGAAATTATTTTAACAAACACAGAACAATGTGCAACAAAATATGTGGCACCTTGAGCGCATGTAAAAAGAGAAAAAAGTGCCGCACTCTGCTCCACCAGTAATGAGAAGCCGCTGGAACAGCAAATATGCTCCTGTTATAATGACTGCTGTCTCGTTGTATACCGCAGATTAATCTGGCCATGCCAAGGCGGTTGCCGACCGAACCTGTCAATTTATGAGCGACAATTTATATAATGAGCTTTAGGAATTCACGGCAACAAAACAATGATCATGGTTGTCAAATAGACAATCATCCTTCAGCTGAGCTGAACTCTCTCTCTCTCTCTCTCTCTCTCTCTCTCTCTCTCTCTCTCTCTCTCTCTGAGGCACCTAAGGACAAAAAACTAATTCGGCTCCCCAACTCAGCTCCCACCGAAGAGCCGGCTCCCGTCGTTCACTTCAAAGAGCCGGCTCTTTGAACCGGATCGTTCGCGACCGACACATCACTACATTGTTTACTGCTAGCAAAGTTAGCGACAACATGTCTGACTATGACGGTGAAATGTGTGCAGAGATTCAGCCACATCTTTGTTGCTACAGCCTAGATAGTCGCAAGTGCGCACCATTTTCACAAATATATTATTGTATAGGTTATAGAAGGTGATAAATTTGTCGCTGCTCTTGCTCTCAAATTAGCTTGTTAGCGCCGCTGATCTGAACTCCTAATCACTGCCAAACAATGGGAAAGGTGTTGATTCCTGTGCAGATGTCAACATGACAGCGCGCAGTGATACCGAGGGAGAGAAAATAGTGCCAAGCGATTTCGAGGTCTGACTTTTTATTTGGCAACAGTTTTGTGATGCAAATATATCATTCTTTTGAACACACACTGTTTTGAGATGAAAAACGTTTTACTTTCGTGACCCCAACAAACTTGCCGGACTACTTTCGTCTGGACCAAAACTGGACAAGAACTGGACTCACAGGATGCTGTCAGGGTAAGTCAGTGTGTTTGCACGACACTATTGATGGGGATGCCATACAGATTCATGTCAAAAATCCCGAACTATCCCTTTAAATGAGTTTGAGTTAAAGTTTAATGGGAACTTTAATGAGTTTTTAAAACAATTGAAATAAAGCATGAAGGGCTGCATTTATGTAATCATTGGTCGTGTTTATTTTGGAGACATGAAAAGAGTCCCTCAATTTAGAGATCTGATGTTATTTCATTCCTTAAATGCAAGTATAAATCCACTGCTTGATAAGCATCACTTGGAAGCTGCAGCTGTGACTCCACCATCAGAAAGTTGCAGAGATTGTAGATGTCTGTGTCACATGGAACAGTTTGTCTGAATGTGCAATCAGACTGACACAACTGCATATCTGCTCTGTCCACTGGTGAAATGCAGTCTTCACTCCTGTAGAGTTCTGGGAACATGTACATGATTTGGGGTCGACCACTGGGTACCCTCTCATTCTTTGATGGTCTGATGACATGTGAATCCCATACATCAATGGTTTCATCTAATTCATCCTGGAAAAGAGCACATATTACAGAGTTAGAAAACAAGTGGAGTGTTATGCAATTGACTTCAATGTGGGCCATAGATGAGTGATGAGATCACTTCATAGAAATGAAAATGGATGTTGGGCTTTATGAGAAATAATTGGAAGTTATGTGTTAAAAGCAGAAAGATGCCTGCGCTGTGTAGCACACGTCACTAGTTGAATGCTTGACATAAAAGTGAGCATCAACGCACAGACAGTCGGCCCCTACCTGCTCATTAGATAAATAAAGAAGAAAAGTGGACCACATAAAATGGTTAAAACCGGTTTAACCCAATAATGTGACATTTGCAGATTACCTGAATGATGGCCATGAAGCAGAACTGAATTAGATTTCTGTTCAAATATGTACCACTGAACAAACCCCGGTCCTTCAGGTCAGTAAACAGGGAGATGTAGAATTCCATTGATTCCCTTCGGAGGAAGCCCCACCAACTCTCAATCTGCTGATTTGCTGTGCTTGCCCCTTCAATGTAGCTGTCAATACCAGAGCCGTCGTGAATGTTGCGACAGAGAAAACATTGAAAGTCTCTGACTTTACCGTTCTCTGTGCCCCAATCACCTCTTACGATCCTTGGACAACCACCTAATCTCTGGACGGAATTCATGTAGTAGCCGCCAATGATTTTTGGATCGCTGCTTGTGGTATATGCATTCATCCATATAATTTTTCAAGAGAAACCATCAATGCAGCCATTGATGCAGATACCAAATGGTTTGAGTTTGTCATAAGAGTCCATATGCCAAATGTAATTGGGACCTTTGTCAAAATAACTTCGGTGATGGAACCGTCGCCTTCCTCTGAGTTCCACCCCTCTTGGGTCGAGTTCTTTCATAATTAAGCGTACCTCCTCCTTCTTGACTTGAAGCCCATTCTCTTTACATTTGGTGTACATCCACCTGTATCCGCAGAGTTACCCAGATGTCTGTAACTGCTCTCCAATGAACTGAATAACACGATCCAGTGGGGTGTATCCCTTGCGCCTAAACATACGATTAGATTTCAGAATTCTTTTTAAATGTCTTTCTGACAAAATACAGCCATGTCAACTTGCAAGTAATGCCACGATGTCTTTGTAATACAGTCCTAAAGTGAAATAAAGACGCACTAATTCATGAATTGCCATGTTCTACCTGCGCAGCCTGCAGTCCGACTAGAAAGTTTCAGGTGCGCACGAGATACCCTTAGGTTTTTTTTACTCGCACATGTCCTTTTAAGGGCTCCGTTTTCAAAGAATCAAACTCTCAGAACCTGTGATCTTGCACAAATTCCTCATGAACAAACTACAGTTCATCAACTGGAGAAAACATGGACTTCGTTCACTCTCATTCGATAGAAATGAAGCCAAAATTCCTCTGCCATGTTGTCAAATTTGTAACCAGCATCTGCACAGTAGAGACTTTCTCCTTCTCAACCTTGTGCAGTAGAGATGAGAGGGAAAGTGAGGTACACCTCAACCCTTTGGTAGACCCGCCCCCTTCCAGCGCTGTGCAGAATGTATTCATGGTGGAAAGCAAACTTATATCTATGCAAAGAGTTTAAGATTTTCAAATGGAGATACTTCATTAACATGACTGCATCTACTAAGGACAGTTATCACTTGGACATGAACTGGACATTCGCTGACAGATTAAAAGTGGTTTCAGGAGGATCATCTGGTTTAGACCGCAGTCAGCAGTGCATAGTGAGATATCAGCGGAGAGAAAACAAACTGTTCGAACTAGACACTGGAGATGGAAAGTAAGTTTCAAAGGAAAATAGGCTGTTTTGTCATTGAAATTCATGGGGATGGGCGTGGCTAAAAATTGTACTGTAATGAGCTAGTACACAGTTCACTTTTTACAGATGATGTGCTGTCTATTTTTGATACAGTGGATGCTTCAGATCAAACCAAACATGGCAGAGGATGGTTACACCTGTTCCTCGCTGTCTATACCATAGTGCTGTTGGTTAATATTCTATAACAGCTCTGACAGCAAATCACAGATTTATACTAACGCACTTGTTCTAGTATGGTATTATTTCTATAGTAGCAACTCGATCACAGGGACTTGCACAGCCACACAAACAGATTCCATATAAAAATGTTTTCTGTTTATTGAACATCATTGGAAGGAGTCTCCAGTGTCAGTGCTTTATTATAATCAGGTAGATAGTTTTCCTGTGACATGACAAGCTACATTTTTTTCTTATTATTAACTTCAGAAATGGGAAGACTCCCCAACATATAACTATAAAAGGAAAAAGGATATGCCATATGAATTAGTCCCAAAATAGGCCAGATTATTTCTTTAAGTGTAGCCCAGGCAAGAGTCTGCTGTATTCAGTGATAGTTCTGCATGTGTATGTACAGCTGATGATTGTAATTATGACATTAAGACCCGATCTACCAACGTAGGCCATGAGCAGCACTCCAGGGATTCCCAGATTTTCTTCAGAAGAAGGAAACAGACTGATCTAGGCATGAACTCAAGTAGATATGTTCTTCTTCTTCTTCTTCTTCTTCTTCTTCTTCTTCTTCTTCACTGTCATTCTAATCAGAAACAGCATCATTAGTATCATCATCTTCTGCTTCTCTCTCTCTCTCTCTCTCTCTCTCTCTCCTCAGAGATTTCTTCATATCATAATGATCATTTCCACAATAAAAGATTCAGATCTTTTCTGGTCATGTACTTCTTACCGTAAAAATGTACAAAAATAAATCCCCAACACTGTCTATTGCAAATCTGCTGTAAATGGGGCCCAGATTAGACCTCATCAAAATATCCAAAGGCCTATGTATAGTCATAAATACTGTATGTTTATGACAGTATATTGGATTTGAAATGAAATAAGTGAATAAATGATGCAGACTCTGAGCCTTCACTCTAAAATGTGATAAGTTGAGCTTACTTAAAAGAATCTAGGAAACCCATTGCACTAAAAAAGGTAAGTAAATATAACTAATAGTCTTAAGTTATGTTTACTTCATATCTACTTGTTATTTTTACTTTAAATCTAATTGTATTTACTTAATTTTGTTAAGGGCGGCATGGTGGTGTAGTGGTTAGCGCTGTCGCCTCACAGCAAGAAGGTCCTGGGTTCGAGCCCCGGGGCCGGCGAGGGCCTTTCTGTGTGGAGTTTGCATGTTCTCCCCGTGTCCGCGTGGGTTTCCTCCGGGTGCTCCGGTTTCCCCCACAGTCCAAAGACATGCAGGTTAGGTTAACTGGTGACTCTAAATTGACCGTAGGTGTGAATGTGAGTGTGAATGGTTGTCTGTGTCTATGTGTCAGCCCTGTGATGACCTGGCGACTTGTCCAGGGTGTACCCCGCCTTTCGCCCGTAGTCAGCTGGGATAGGCTCCAGCTTGCCTGCGACCCTGTAGAAGGATAAAGCGGCTAGAGATAATGTGTGTGATGTGTGATGTAATTTTGTTAAGTTAATAAAACAAGTAGCAAGTATGATAAACTTGATCTTTGTAAGTGTTACCAACTTAAAGTGCATATCACAGGTAAATTCAGGAGCAAGATCAATGTAATTCTCCTATTTTATATTAAACTTTGGTCAAATATCTGTCACATTTTGCATTTTGTGCAATATTTTTATCTTGCGCGATACCAGAAAAAAATCAGTTGAAATCAAGTCATTTGAGGCGAATTGGTCCGCCTCTGAAAAAACTTGCCATTTGGATTTCCTGGAAACATTGATTTTCGTGACGTCACGTGTGGGACGCCTCCCTCTGAATCCTACGTCAGCGTTGGTTTGTTTATGAGAAAACCTGGTGGTTTTCTGCAAATTTCTTCAAAGTTATCAAGTAATTATTAAAATGGTTAACAGATCTATCGTAAGAGGGTGTAGCAACACCAATTTTGATGGGATTAGTACTCATCGTTTTCCAAAAGACCGGACAATGAGAGAGAAATGGGAGCGCTTGGTCTACACAGGCTGTGCACTGAAACCGTGCAAAGCTCTCGCAGCCTGCTGGCGCTTCCGCAGGTGACGTCACGAATCTGGCTCCAGACTCCCTTGGGATTTTTCCAGACGCGTTTTGTTATTTTATTTTTTTCTGCTGTAAACAGATGGCCTTGTGCAAAATTACCCTTCTGGATGAGTGTGTATACTTTCATATTTAAAAAAAAAAACAAAATTGGTCCAGAATATGCACTTTAAGTAAGCCAAGTTAGTCTGAATTAACTGAACAGTTGGGTTTACTCAGTAGAATCTAAGAAACTGACTGCACTAAAAAAAATCAAGTAAGCAGAACAAAGAATGATAAGTTTGCAGGCTTATTTTATTATTGGAACAAAATGTAATTCTGTGCATCTCAAGCCAAGGCCACTGTTTGTGGAAACAAATGAAATGACACAATAAAAACAAATATGTAAGCCTTGTAAAATAATCTTTTATATGCAAATCTTTCTAAACAAAGGTAGAAACATATCTTTTTCTCTGACATTACTTAAGACTTCAACAAAGCTCCTTTTATCACAATACCAATATTCAATTAAGCTTCAGCCAGCTTTCAAGTTAAATGAAACACAAACAATGCATATTCTTTGAACTGTAATAAAAAAAATGCAAAAATAGGTGGATTTATACAGGCAATCTGGGTATTTGAATATCCCAAAGCTCCATGGCTACTAACAACTTGCAGTAGAAGTATCCCTTAAGATTTTGCGGTCACTATCCAGTATTTAAAACTGGGTGTATTAATGCTGATATGGTCTGAGTTATCTAGAACACAAGATAATTTAAGCAACTCCAACCAATTCAACAAATAATTTCAAATGTATATTTTTCACAAAGACAGAAAAGTGGTGCATCTAGTCCAACTTAACTGGTAGTTAAGGCTCACTCAGTATTTAGAGCCATTCTCCATGCCAAAACAAAGAGCAATTACAGCGCGATCTAGCCAATGCCGAGGGGTGGAGTTGTGAATCGAACATGCAGTATAATGCCAACAAGTGCAAAATATTGACCATCACGCGGAAAAAAACTCCAATCATTCACGACTACCACCTGGGCAGCATGTGCCTTCAACGAGTTGACGAAGAAAAAGACCTGGGTGTGGTTATTTCAAGTCATTTAAAATGGGATTCGCACGTCTGCTCAATAGTCAACAAGGCTAACCGGATGCTTGGCTTTCTAAAAAGATCCTGTCCCTTGCTGATGGAAATTCAAGTGAGGAGGACTTTATATTTGTCGCTCGTCAAGTCACAGCTCTGTTACACATCTGAAGTATGGTCCCCTGCTAGTGCCAACCTTAGAAGCCTGTTAGAGAGAGTCCAACGACGTGCAACACGCTGGATACTACAACAGCATATTGGGGATGCTACTTACTCAGACAGACTCAGAAGCCTGCACTTGCTTCCTCTGACTTATGATGGGGAGATTAGAGACTTAGCCTTTGTATATAAATGCAATAATGGCCAAACAGATTTGAACATAAACCTCTACGTGTCTTTTGTAACTCATGACCGGTCTAGGGCCCAAAACCCGAAATTAATTTTAAAACCTACGGTACTCACTGCAGAACTTCAACTTATCAGGCCTCATTCTTCAATAGGATTGTTAAACCATGGAACTATGTATGTAAATATTTTTCCCCAGATAAATTCCGTAGCCTCCCTGTTTTCAAATCATCCCTGTTAGAACTGTACTTTGAATTACTGACCTCCACCTATAATACGGACTTTTCATGTACTTGGTCTGTGTACCGTGACTGTGGTTGCCACAGATCAATTTAGTCTAATTTTAATTATATGATTTTTCTCTTTTATACCTTCGGGGGAACGCCTTGCATGGGTCGTCCGTTCGCGTTCTCCCCTTTGGGCTGACTTACTTTATTATGGTTTTTTTTATGTTTATTTCTTTTTTTTTATATTTATTTTGTAACAGTCCAATAAAGTTGGTAAAATAAAAAAAATAAAGAAAGACACAAAGGATATCTCCTAACAACCCATGGCCATATTATAACACTAGTACTATTCAGTTACCCAGGAAATCTGTTGTTTAGTTCACTGTTGTAATATGAAAGTGGAAGCAAACTTCTCATCTCATCTCATTATCTCTAGCCGCTTTATCCTTCTACAGGGTTGCAGGCAAGCTGGAGCCTATCCCAGCTGACTACGGGCGAAAGGCGGGGTACACCCTGGACAAGTCGCCAGGTCATCACAGGGCTGACACATAGACACAGACAACCATTCACACTCACATTCACACCTACGGTCAATTTAGAGTCACCAGTTAACCTAACCTGCATGTCTTTGGACTGTGGGGGAAACCGGAGCACCCGGAGGAAACCCACGCGGACACGGGGAGAACATGCAAACTCCACACAGAAAGGCCCTCGCCGGCCATGGGGCTCGAACCCGGACCTTCTTGCTGTGAGGCGACAGCGCTAACCACTACACCACCGTGCCACCTGGAAGCAAACTTTCCATGAGAAAAGGGATATCCTCTCACTTTTCTATTTTCATGTTGACTGCCATCAAATCTTTCTGTAACATCTCTAACATTTATGGGTGGTATGTCCCAACATTTTAAAACAAACATTTGGATGAGTACACAAAGAGGTTTTTTGCAATCATCTGACTCATTCCCTGACTTCTCAAAATGACTGCTCTATTTTCAAAAGACTGCTAATGCCACTTACACTCAATCAAGCTTTTATTGACTAAACTTCACAAACTAGTTTGGATTAATCAAGATGGGATTACACCTCCAACCAATATCCCACAGACTGGGACACTATAGAAACTGCAGTATAACAAGTAACCAAAATCATCCATCTGTGGCTGACTGTAACTTACTAAGAACTTTGCAGAGGTTAGTTGCAAATATATGAGTTCAACACTCAAATCAAGTATCTTTGCTTCAGGATCCCTTGCTATTTTAAGGATCTGCCAGCAGTACACCCACCTACTGCAAAAGAGCATTTTTCAAGCTCTGAAGTTTTGGTCTCAGGTTACCTACACCCAGGTTGAGCATCACCCTCTGAATGAAGTCAAAGGTGTTCTTTAGTCTTTTTGGATAATCCAAATGAAGAGCATATACGGTATTAGTCCAAATGTAACACAAAATGCTTGTGTGTGGCTTCCAGTGTCATCCATGACGATACTACCTTCCAGTATGATAGCAATGCTGGAGGGTTCAAGGTGCAGGGCATGTGGACCTGGCTGCTGTCTGTCTTCAGGTATAACAGTCAATACCCCAACAGGAACTTGTGTGACATCTGCGATGGTATCAGTGTCCTGCAGATATAAAGAAAGGTTAAAAACTAATTAGAAAATTTTGGCTTCATAGTGCAAAACCTTCAGCATACCAAATTATGCAAATTATGTGTGGCACCCTGGACATTTCAGTGGTATTATTTATGTTGTTAACTGGGCCACCCCCCTACATTTTTCTGATTACTTATTGCTTGTGTAGACCCACCTGGACCAAAAGTAATTGAACAAACTCAAGCAATCATAAAGTCAACTTTCATAAACTGTCGTTTTTAATACTTGGTAGCAAATGCACTTTAGTTAAAGATTTTTCAGGAACTGACAAAAGAATTATGACCCTTCTCACTTTTTTTTTTTTTTGTCGTCACGACTAAATATCATTCAGTATGTTAAGTAGCAGGTGTTGTCTGAGGAACTTTTACTAACTGTGTTAATACAGTCTGCAACCATCATCAGGTGAAAGTCCAAATTTCAACGTGTTGGACAGTGAGGCAGCTACAGTGTAAAAAGTAATTTTACAGGGTTTTTTAAAAATTATTTATTTATGTATTTTTTAAACAGAGACACCACATGCTAGCTAACATCTCTCCATGGGACGAATTTGGCCCTGGGGCCAGTCTTTGTATATCACTTACTTAGGAAGTCATGTTATTTAAAAAATAATAATAATCCACAATAAAAAAAACCCTCCACCAACAAAACAGTAAAGTATTTCCCTGAAAGTTGTTCATTTAATTTATCCAGCAAACTCAGTCATGCGAAGATTTAAGGTTAAATGTGATCCAATATTTTATAACATTTCAGATTTCTGTGATAACTCGGATGCCCATGGTCTGCTGGAGAAGTTATTCTCAGATTTGTCAAGATATTATTTGAATCACGGGCAGCAAATGAGTCAAACAATGTCAGTGAAATTGAGTCTGTCTGAAGTAGAACAGTTAATGTTAAAACCCCTGGAATAGCTAGTCCTTTGTTCTTTATCAAACTCAGACATTTACAACTTAATCTCCTAAACAGAATGAAGTTTTCACTCCGTGATGTTAATTTGTTGTTGGTTTCCAGGAAAATATTCCTCAGGAACATTTAAATGTCCCTCTTTCATTCTCAGAAACCAACATCAATGACTCTATTACTATTCTTCAGTTAATACTTCAGATTTTAACACTCTCGAGTTTATAAATTTACAGTGTATCTACACTTTTTTTTAAATCTAATTAAAATGCCAATCAAGACGCAGACGACTTTGTCAGGTTTGCAATGTTGTGCAGTGTTTAATAATAATTTCTCTTATTCTTTTTCTTCTTGCTGTTCTTGCTCTTGTTGTAGAGCATCTTCAGGGCTTCCTGGAAGAAAAGAGCAGAAGAAATGAGATTTGAACTTTTTTATCCCTGTGTAAACTCTCCGAAATATTGTTGTGTATCTCAGAACTGAATATCAGCACATGTCCAGTTTTTATTAAAGATCCTTACCGGCTTGTAACCAGCTTCCGTCGCCTTCAGGATAGCGTCCATTTCATGCACCTACACACACATGAGGAATGAGGGATCGGTGAGTGAGGTTTTGTTTCCACATGGCCAAAGATAATTCATCATTTCAATGTCAAATATTTTTAAGACTGATATAAAACACTTGGTACATGTAAATTGCGTGAGTGTGTAAACTGGTACAGCTGGTAGATTGTGTGTGAACTCACTCTGGCACGCAGGAGCTCGAGATCTCCGATCATGTTCATAATTTCGTAGTTGTTTTTGCCCTCCAGGAGCATCCAGGTGATCTTTTTCGCCAGGTGTGGGTGGATTTGCTCAACCAGAGGTAACATGTAGTCATCTGCAGAGAGAGAAAGAGACAGAACAGAAATGGAGTGAATGGATGGCTGGGACCAATCATGTAACATGGGCGGGGCTCCAGCACCAGACTCTTTCTATCCACTATTACTGAGTAACAAAACAAGAGGAGTTGAAGGCCGGTGCTTGTAGAAGTTTTCAGCCTCCACAAGGAAACACTTCCCCAACCGTAACGGGGAGGTCAAAAAAGTGGAATAAAACTCTGAGCTGTAGAGCAGGAGTGTAAATGAGCCAGATGGATGTGTGTGTATGAATGTGAAACTCACATGCCATCCGGACCTGTTCGTCTACTGGAGATGACTCCAACATGTACAGGGTCAACCGTTTCCCAGCCGGTGAGTATGTGGGTACATCCTGGGAACACAGGAAATTATTATTATTATTATTATTATTATTATTATTACACAATGAGATGAGCACCATTCTTCACTGATACAATGTACTGAAATATTAATCATGCAGAATATTGTTAATGTTATTGAACCTTGTTTGCAGCTGGAACTACAGTTGGAGCACTTTCTTCACCAAGAACATCCTCAACAGCTGGAGCACTTTCTTCAGTTGGAACGTGCTCAACATCTAGAGCACTTTCTTGAACAAGAACAGACTCAACAGCTGGAGTACTTTCTTCAGCTGGAATGTGCTCAACAGCTGGAGCACTTTCTTCAGCTGGGCTTTTCTCCACAGCAGGGACAGTGTCTACAGCTGGATAGTTGCCTCCAGCTGGCACGGAGTCTGCCACTGGAGCATTCTGGACATCTGTTTACAGAAAAAAAGAGCACCAAATCAATACATAGTTCCAGGCTGCGTGCTGAACCTTATCCTGCTGTACAAGTACATTTGTGGTGAAAACTATTCAGCAAAAACTGCTAGCTTGCTGGTGACAGAGTTCACCTGCTACACAAAAGCCCCATCTGTGGCTGCGTCATAAACCGTTTCTGACCATTCGAAATAGTATAACACCATAGAGTTATGAGTCGGGGCCATACGCCCGATTTACACCCGACGGAATACAGTGTGTGAGAGAAAGAGAGTGTTACCGCTGTCACTCACATTGCTGCTTGATGATCTGTGCACCGGTCCAGTACAGATATGGGTGGGGCTTGAGTATCTGTCTGATTGTATACATGGCAGCCAGGTTCCTTTCCTAGAACACACACCCACATGCAGCCATTAACACATTTTATTCCATCTTATTTCTCTCTGGGTGTGAATGTGAGTGTGAATGGTTGTCTGTGTCTATGTGTCAGCCCTGTGATGACCTGGCGACTTGTCCAGGGTGTACCCCGCCTTTCACCCGTAGTCAGCTGGGATAGGCTCCAGCTTGCCTGCGACCCTGTAGAACAGGATAAAGTGGTTAGAGATGATGAGATGAGATTTCTCTCTGATCAGAATAAAAGGTGGCAGTTAGTGACGTTAATCAGTGAGCCGTCGCCTCTTGTGGTAACTTGGGATCGTGTTTTCATGGAATGGTGTTCTCAATGTAGCAGGGATGCAGCACAGGTCGGCAGGTGTTCTGTGCAGTTTGAAGCTGCTTGCTCACCGTGTGTGTGTGTGTGTGTGTGTGTGTGTGTGTGTGTGTGTGTGTGTGTGTGTTTACCTGTTCAAACTTCTGTTTGAGTTCAGCCTGTCTCTCTGCTTTCGTCTGCGCTCGACCCACAATCACCTGCCTGCCGTTCAGCATCTGTCCATTCATCTCTGCCAGAGCCTGCACACACACACATTGTTATATATACTGTATACACACACACACACACACCATTACCCAGAGGTTTTCCTGCTGTAAGGAAACTTTCCACAAGGTTATACACAAGTGCACTTGGCTGCAGTGTACACTCACCCTCTGTGCATCCTCATGCCTGTGGAAACTGACAAAGCCAAAACTTTTGGATTTCCCGCTCTCATCTGTCATGACGCGGGCATTCACCACAGGACCTGCAACACACACACCGACAATTTTAAGGCTTAGTCCTAACTCTAGAATACGTTCATCATGTTTATTTCCTGATCAAGTGCAGAACACATTATGTTCATGTGAATGTGTTGAACTCGTCACACTCCCTGTTAGGGATCCTCACCAAACTTGCTGAAGATGGTGTTCAGCTGATTGTCGTCCACGTCGTCTCCCAGGTTTTTGGTGTAAATGTTGAACGGGTGAGAGCAGGAGCCCACCTCAGCCTCACGCTGCTCACGGACCTTAAAGTGCTCAATGAAACTGTAACACAACAGAGACGCTGCTCTTAGAGTCTTTATCTAAACACTGCTGTCAGACGTTATGCCTACGCCAGCAACATGACAACTTCATGTTGAATGAAATACCTTCAGAAGAGCAAACAACCTTTATCAACAGTAGAAGGATTTCAATCAATTTTAAATGGAATTACTTCAAGCACAAAAGAAGAAATGTAAAAGAGTCCTGACATTTGAACCCAGGCTGGTAAAAATGTACTAATTTACACGCAGCTTACACTTTACAGTCGTTCAGCAGCTTTCCGTTCAGCTTCTTCTTTGCCAACTCTGCTGCCTCCACAGACTCGAAGTGGACATAGGCATACCCTTTGGACCCGTTCTCATCTTCTACCACCTTCAGGAGAGACATTTTATATCATCACACAGAACTGAGGTCAATCTGAGCGAACACAGGACTTTAAAATGTATTAAAAACGTGCTAATCCTGCTACACAGATGCTATTCATATCCAAACAGTTCAAAGCCCGAACCTTGCACGACAGGACCTTTCCAAAGACGGAGAAAAGGTCATAAAGGGACCCGCTGTCAATCGACTTGTCCAGGTTTTTGATGACAAGGTTTCCAATGCCGGTTTTCCTCATGGATGGATCCCTCTGAGACCACATGATCCGTATGGGCCGCCCCATCAGGAGCTCAAAATTAAACATTTTCATCGCTCGCTCAGCTGAGGGAAAGAAAATAAATTAGAGCTCATTAATTTCAGTTAAAACTATATAATAGGTTTGGATTACACTATGTATATATAGTCAAATTTGGAATTATTGGTACCCTTGGTAAAGATGGGTAAGAAAAGTTATGAAAGAATTATGGTGTGAGCGAAATCAAAGCATTAATTGAAGCATTTATTCATAGAGAAAAAAATCACTGAAATATTTTTTGTGCCTTTTATAGGAGGCACAGAATTTGACTTTATCTATGTAATAAAGCAGTAAAATAATCCACAAATTACACATGCACCCTTAAGCCGGCTAAACTTCAATTTAAAATGCAGAAACAGTGTAGGGAACTGCGTTCTCTTGTCTTCTGTATGGTTTGTACTGTATTACCATCAGCTTGATGGTGAAAGTTGACATAAGCATAGCCGAGTGAGGAGCCGGTGTCCCTGTCCCTGCAGAGACGGATGGAGCGAATGGGTCCTGCAGGGCTCAACATCTCCAGCAGCATCACCTCCGTGATGTCAGGGTGCAGATCACCCACATACAGTGCGGCCATCATGGAGTCTGGGTTCATTTCAGCTGAAGAGAAAAAAAAATCATAAATCAAACTCTCAGTGTTGGAGAAAAGCAATAACACCAACTGAACTGCTAACTGAATGTTTAGTACGCCTATCAACCCTTTGGCCTGCTGTTTTAAACAGACAAACCTGAGTATAAGTCCAGTAAAAATACTTTTCTCTACGGGAACTGGAGGAATCACAAAACGTAAGGACCTAAAGGTTATTAAACTTATCAGTATGATCATAAAATGAGAGAAAAAGGAATGATAATAAACATTCATGGTATTCATGTGTGTCAGATTAGTCTCATCTCATCTCATTATCTCTAGCCGCTTTATCCTTTTACAGGGTCGCAGGCAAGCTGGAGCCTATCCCAGCTGACTAAGGGCGAAAGGCGGGGTACACCCTGGACAAGTCGCCAGGTCATCACAGGGCTGACACATAGACACAGACAACCATTCACACTCACACCTACGGTCAATTTAGAGTCACCAGTTAACCTAACCTGCATGTCTTTGGACTGTGGGGGAAACCGGAGCACCCGGAGGAAACCCACACAGACACGGGGAGAACATGCAAACTCCACACAGAAAGGCCCTTGCCGGCCCTGGGGCTCGAACCCAGGACCTTCTTGCTGTGAGGCAACAGCGCTAACCACTACACCACCATGCCGCCTGTGTCAGATTAGTCTTCAAATTTAAAACAAAACAAATCAATAACTTAATACAAAGCGACTTACCACAAAGTACAAGATTAAATGCTGCTAAATCGCTGTTGATTACTGTGTCACTGTCGCTGGATATCTGTTACTTGCTATTAAAAACTGTTAATTGCTGTTAAAAACTGTAAATCACTGTTAAAAATGTGAATCACTGAAAAACTGTTAATTGCTGATAAAAACTGTTAATTGCTGCCGAGTCGCTGGTGATTGGTGAGTCACTGTGTCGCTGGCTGTTGATGATCTGAAGAGATTTGAGTTTTGTAGATGCTTACATAGGAGCAGAATGTGACTTCAGAATTCTGAATTCCATTCTAAATTCTAGAAACAGACTCGATCAGATCCGTTCTAAACTCTAGAAACAGACTTGATCAGACGGGTTCATGAGGCCCAAGCAGTTTAGTACATTAAGCACGAACTTACACTCCAAACATAAATGTAATTTTATAATGACTTAATATATTAAGATAGAAAAATGCCAATCTGTTCACAATCTATCTATGTATCCATCTGACTTCGTCTTCTAACGTTGTATTTTCCCAATTTGTCTATTGGAGATGGTACAGGAGTCGGTTCAGGTTCAAACACGAACTTTTTTTTTTATCAATTTTTAAAATGATTTATTTTATTATCAAAGGTTCAAACACAAGTTTAAACAGTGTTGTTGATGTCATGACGTCATGGTGCACGCACACAGGCGCTGGATGCTTCAGCTGTGAGTCTCGTCATTAAAGAAAGAAAGAAAGCACAACTTTATTCATCACGCACTTGTGAAATTCCTCTCTGCATTTAACCCATCTGAAGCAGTGAACACACACATACCCAGAGCAGTGGGCAGCCATGCTAACAGCACCCAGGGAGCAGTTGGGAGTTAGGTGCCTCGCTCAAGGCCATCCCATATTAACCTAACCACATGTCTTTGGATGAAACCAGAGCACCCGGAGGAAACCCATGCAGACAACATGTAAACTCCACACGGAAGGGCCCTCGTCAGCCACTGGGCTCGAACCCAGAACCTTCTTGCTGTGAGGCGACCGTGCTAACCACTTACACCACCGTGCTGTGAGTCTTAATAAATAAGACTCACGTTATTCAGAGCAGAAAGGACATGAAGAGGTCATTTCATGACCCAGATCAGTGGTGCAGATTTAAAGCATATGTTTCCTGAAACTTTTCCAAGCAAAAGTGCAGAATGTTCTGATAACCTGGGGCCTTTGCTGTAAAAAGTGTCTGCTTATGAATTTTTGTTCTCTAGTTGATGTGAGCTAGTTCACTAGAGATTATTAGTGAATGTTAGCTTTCTGAGTTTTTTAGTCTGCTGGTTGCCAGGCAACGAGCTAACTGGTGTCCTTTATTATTTTAGTGAGTGAAAGAGTCCTATACTGATCGAACTGGGCTTGATGGTTTGTTTCATACTTGCCAACCCTCCCGATTTCGGTGGGAGGCTCCCGATTTTAGCCTCCGCCTCCCGATAGTATTTGTTAAAAAATGGATAATCTCCCGGTTTTGGGGAAATCCCTACCGCCAAGTTAAAAATACTCCTGATTATGTCCAATCAGAATCGTATGAGAAACACTGCTGATGTCAACTGATTTTTAACCAATCAACGAACAGAACGACAGTCACTTCCATAATGTAGGATTCACCCAGGCTGTCCGACATTTTTTACAAGCAGTCATTCATCATGGCCACTAAACCAAATACCAAATGGCAAAAATATGAATGCAAATACCAGGTTGCATGGGAGAATGAATTTCCATGGATAAGCAAATGTTCGACCAGCCAATTACACATTTTAAGGTAAAGATTCCTTAAATCAGAATATAATGGACATTTGAGTGTGAAATTAAACTGGTCTTCCATACCATTTCAGAAACAAACTGTATAACTTCTAAAGTGTTTAGTGAGATTTTGCATGACAGAGAATTTGTTTGGTGAGTGTATTTGAATAGTGTGGGAGTGTCTTAGTGCTATTTTGGATTTATGTTTGAAAGTTTTAAGTGAAAGTTTACAAGTGAATTATCTGGAAAGTGATGGATTTTGATAGAGTTTTGAGGTTTTAAGTGAAAGATTACTAGTGAGTGTATTTTGGTAGGACTAAAATTTTTGCATTCGAGTGACTTTCTTTGCAGAGTATATTTTGATAGTATGGTAGTATTTATAGTGCCATTTTTAAATTTTGTTTAAAAACTTTCAGTCAAAGTTTGCAAATGAGCAAATTCCTTCGATGCATTCCGATCGGATTTTGATAGGACTTCTAGTGCTTTTTAAAAATTCTGTTGGAAAGTGTTTAGTGAGAGAGATGCATTTTAGTCGTACTAAGACAGTGCACCCCTCCTAGAACTGCCACCTTATTGTGGTGGAGGGGTTTGTGTGCTTGAATGATCCTAGGAGCTATGTTGTCGGGGGCATTATGCCCCTGTCAGGGTTTCCCAAGGCAGACAGGTCCTAGGTGACAGGCCAGACTAAGAGCAGTTCACCACCCACAGAGGTAGCAGTAGGGGACTGGTGCAATGTGGATTGGGTGGCAGTCGAAGGCAGGGGCCTCGATGACCTGATCCCCGGACACAGCGGCTGGCTGTTGGGACATGGAATGTCACTTCGCTGGGGGGGAAAGAGCCTGAGCTTGTGCGGGAGGTTGAGAGGTACCGGCTAGAGATAGTCGGGCTCACCTCCACGCACAGCTTGGGCTCAGGAACCCAGCTCCTCGAGAGGGGCTGGACTTTCCACTTCTCTGGAGTCGCCCGTGGTGAGCGGCGGCGGGCTGGTGTGGGCTTGCTTATAGCTCCCCAGCTCAGCCGTCATGTGTTGGAGTTTACCCCAGTGAACGAGAGGGTTGCCTCTCTGCGCCTTCGGATTGGGGAGAGGGCTCTTGCTGTTGTTTGTGCCTACGGCCCAAATAGCAGTATAGAGTATCCGGCCTTCTTGGAGTCCCTGGGAGAGGTACTGAGGAGTGCTCAGACTGGGGACTCCATTGTGCTACTGGGGGACTTCAATGCTCACGTGGGCGATGACAGTGACACCTGGAGGGGCGTGGTTGGGAGGAACGGCCTCCCCGATCTGAACCCGAGTGGTGTTTTGTTATTGGACTTCTGTGCTAGTCACGGTTTGTCCATAACGAACACCATGTTCGAGCATAGGGGTGTCCATAAGTGCACGTGGCACCAGGACACCTTAGGTCGGAGGTCGATGATCGACTTTGTAGTCGTTTCATCTGATCTCTGGCCCTATGTCTTGGACACTCGGGTGAAGAGAGGGGCTGAGCTGTCAACTGATCACCACCTGGTGGTGAGTTGGATCCGCTGGCGGAGGAGGAAGCTGGACAGACCTGGCAGGCCCAAACGTATGGTGAGGGTCTGCTGGGAACGTCTGGCCGAGCACTCTGTTGGGGAGGTCTTTAACTCCCACCTCCGGGAGAGCTTTTCCCAGCTTCCGAGGGAGGCGGGGGACATTGAGTCTGAGTGGACCATGTTCTCTACCTCCATTGTGGACGCAGCTGTTCGGAGCTGTGGCCGCAAGGTCTCCGGTGCCTGTTGTGGCAGCAATCCCCGAACCCGGTGGTGGACACCGGAAGTAATGGATGCCGTCAAGCTGAAGAAGGAGTCCTATCGGGCCATGTTAACCTCCAGGACTCCCGAGGCAGCTGACGGGTATCGGCAGGCCAGGCGTACTGCAGCTCGGGCAGTTGCGGAGGCAAAAACTCGGAACTGGGAGGAGTTCGGGGAGGCCATGGAGAAGGACTATCGGTCAGCCTCGAAGAAATTCTGGCAAACCGTCCGGCGCCTCAGGAGGGGGAAGCAGTACTCTGCCAACACTGTTTACAGTGCGGGTGGGGAGCTGTTGACCTTGACTGGGGACATTGTCGGGCGGTGGAAGGAATACTTTGAGGATCTCCTCAATCCTACCGTCATGTCTTCCACTGAGGAGACTGAGGCTGATGACTCAGAGGTGGACTTGTCCATTACCCAAGCCGAAGTCACTGAGGTGGTTTGCAAGCTCCTCGGTGGCAAGGCACCGGGGGTGGATGAGATCCGCCCTGAGTATCTCAAGTCTCTGGATGTTGTGGGGCTGTCTTGGTTGACACGCCTCTGCAACATTGCGTGGCGGTCAGGGACAGTGCCTCTGGAGTGGCAGACTGGGGTGGTGGTCCCTCTTTTTAAGAAAGGGGACCGGAGAGTGTGCTCCAATTATAGGGGAATCACACTTCTCAGCCTCCCAGGGAAGGTTTACTCCAGGGTACTGGAGAGGAGAATTCGACCAATAGTCGAACCTCGGATCCAGGAGGAAAAATGCGGTTTTCGTCCTGGTCGCGGAACACTGGACCAGCTCTATACCCTTCATAGGGTGCTCGAGGGTTCATGGGAGTTTGCCCAACCAGTCCACATGTGCTTTGTGGATCTGGAGAAGGCATTCGACCGTGTCCCCCGTGGTATTCTGTGGGGGGTGCTTTGGGAGTATGGGGTTCGGGGCTCTTTGCTAAGGGCTGTCTGGTCCCTGTATGAACGGAGCAGGAGTCTGGTTCGCATTGCCGGCAGTAAGTCAGACTTGTTCCCAGTGCATGTTGGACTCCGGCAGGGCTGCCCTTTGTCACCGGTTCTGTTCATAATTTTTATGGACAGAATTTCTAGGTGCAGCCAGGGGCCAGAAGGAATCCTGTTTGGGAACCACAGGATTTCATCTCTGCTTTTTGCGGATGATGTTGTCCTGTTGGCTTCTTCAAACCAGGACCTTCAGCATGCACTGGGGCAGTTTGCAGTCGAGTGTGAAGCGGCTGGGATGAGAATCAGCACCTCCAAGTCCGAGGCCATGGTTCTCGACCGGAAAAGGGTGGCTTGCCCTCTCCAGGTTGGTGGAGAAGTTCTGCCTCAAGTGGAGGAGTTTAAGTATCTCGGGATCTTGTTCACGAGTGAGGGAAGGATGGAGCATGAGATCGACAGGCGGATCAGTGCAGCCTCCGCAGTGATGCGGTCGCTTTACCGGTCCGTCGTGGTGAAGAAGGAGCTGAGCCAAAAGGCGAAGCTCTCAATTTACCGGTCGATCTACGTTCCGACTCTCACCTATGGTCATGAGCTTTGGGTAATGACCAAAAGGACAAGATCGCGGATACAAGCGGCCGAAATGAGTTTCCTTCACAGGGTGGCTGGGCGCTCCCTTAGAGATAGGGTGAGAAGCACAGTCACTCGGGAGGAGCTCGGAGTAGAGCCGCTGCTGCTCCACATCGAGAGGAATCAGCTGAGGTGGCTCGGGCATCTTTTTCGGATGCCTCCTGGACGCCTCCCTGAGGAGGTGTTCCAGGCATGTCCCCCCGGGAGGAGGCCCCGGGGAAGACCCAGGACACGCTGGAGGGACTATGTCTCTCGGCTGGCCTGGGAATGCCTCGGTGTTCTTCCCGAGGAGCTGGCCAAGGTGTCTGGGGAGAGGGAAGTTTGGGCTTCCCTGCTTAGACTGCTGCCTCCGCGACCCGGTCCCGGATAAAGCGGAAGAAGATGAGACGAGACGAGAAGACAGTGCAGTATTTATTTAATTGAGTTGTTACTATTTTGGTTAAATCTTATTAAAATTGTATTTAATTTATATATGATATTATAGTTCTCTGTATTTTTACATGAGCTTACAGAAGGAAAACACATTTGATGCAATCCAATAATACTTTCATTCACTGCGACTATTTTAAGAAATGATAAACATTCTTCTAAAGCATCACTTGTGTTATTTTCTGTGGGTCTCTGTATGGATACAATATTCAGGCATGAGATTTTTCAGACTTCCCTTTCATTGTTATTATATTAAAATTCAAGATGAGTATTATTTCAGATTTTTCACTCTGAGCTCTCTCATGCCTGATACATGAATCCTGTAACCTACACTATATTGCCAAAAGTATTTGCTCACCTGCCTTGACTCACATATGAGCTTAAGTGACATCCCATTCCTAATCCATAGGGTTCAATACAACGTCAGTCCACCCTTTGCAGCTAGAACAGCTTCAACTCTTCTGGGAAGGCTGTCCACAAGGTTTAGGAGTGTGTTTATGGGAATTTTTGACCATTCTTCCAGAAGCGCATTTGTGAGGTCACACACTGATGTTGGACAAGAAGGCCTGGCTCTCAGTCTCCGCTCTAATTCATCCCAAAGGTGTTCTATCGGGTTGAGGTCAGGACTCTGTGCAGGCCAGTCAAGTTCATCCACACCAGACTCTGTCATCCATGTCTTTATGGACTTTGCTTTGTGCACTGGTGCACAGTCATGTTGGAAGAGGAAGGGGCCAGCTCCAAACTGTAAAAACAGTCTGCATGCCTAGGTGCTTGATTTTATACACCTGTGGCCATGGAAGTGATTGGAACACCTGATTCCAATAATTTGGATGGGTGAGCAAATACTTTTGGCAATATAGTGTATAGTAATTGATAGAACAATATCAACAATTCAAAAACTCTAATTGTATAAATTTAAAATGGTTTGCAATTAATTGGGATCCACTGGTTTTTATCGTTTCAACCACATATCATACCCTCGTCCAACTGAAAATGTCGTTCACGCAATTTTCTCCCCCATGAGAATTTTGAAAAGTTGGCAAGTATGTTGTTTACATTTATGGACGGTGAATTGAAGTACTGAAAGAAACCCTGACTCATTGGAAATGTCTTTTTTTTTTTCATCAATGTAGTCTAAACGCTTTTTGATTTTAAGAAAAACAGCCAGGGTGGCATGGTGGTGTAGTGGTTAGCGCTGTCGCCTCACAGCAAGAAGGTCCAGGTTCGAGCCCCGTGGCCAGCAAGGGCCTTTCTGTGTGGAATTTGCATGTTCTCCCCGTGTCCGCGTGGGTTTCCTCTGGGTGCTCCGGTTTCCCCCACAATCCCAAGACATGCAGGTTAGGTTAACTGGTGACTCTAAATTGACCGTAGGTGTGAATGTGGGTGTGAATGGTTGTCTGTATCTGTGTCAGCCCTGTGATGACCTGGCGACTTGTCCAGGGTGTGTACCCCACCTTTCGCCTGTAGTCAGCTGGGATAGGCTCCAGCCTGCCTGCGACCCTGTAGAACAGGATAAAGCAGCTAGAGATAATGAGATGAGAAAAACAGCCGAATCCAGGTGACAGGAAGTCAAAATGACGTGCAAAAGTTTGGGCACCCTTGTTGAAAATGTCTGTTACTGTGAATAGTTAAGTGAGCAGAAGATAAACTGATCACCAAAAGGCATAAAGGTAAAGACGAGACATTTCTTTTCAGCGTTTTCTGCAAGATTTGTGTATTATTTTTGTTTTGTACAATTGGAGAGTGAAAAAAGAAAAGGAACACCATGCGAAAGTTTGGGCACCCCAATACATTTGAGTTCTCAGGTAACTTTTACCAAGGTTCCAGACCTTAATTAGCTTATTGACTGTGGCTTGTTCAAATTCTTCGTTAGGAAAGGTCAGATGATGCAGATTTCAAAGCTGTATAAATTCTCTGACTCCTCAAATTTGTCCCTAAAATCAACAGCCATGGGCTCCTCTAAGCAACTCCCTCGCATTCTGAATTATAAAATAATTGACACTCACAAAGCAGGAGAAGGCTACAAGAACGTAGCAAAGTGTTTTCAGGTAGCTGTTTCGTCAGACTGTAATGCTATTAAGAAATGGCAGTTAACAGAAACAGTGGAGATCAAGGTGAGGTCTGGAAGATGAAGAAAACTTTCTGAAAGAACTGCTCATTGGATTGTGAGAAAGGCAAATAAAAACCCCTGTTTGACTGCAAAAGACCTTCAGAAAGATTTAGCAGACCCTGGAGTGGTGGTGCACTGTTCTACTATGCAGCGACACTTGAACAAATATGACCTTCATGAGAGAGTCATCAGAAGAAAACCGTTCCTGCATCCTAGCCACAAAATTCAGTGTCTGAAGTTTGCAAATGAACATCTAAATAAGCCTGATGCATTTTGGAAACAAGTCCTGTGGACTGATGAAATCAAAATATAACTTTTTGGCCACAGTGTGCAAAGGTATGTTTGGAGAAAAAGGGTGCCAAATTCCAGGAAAAGAACACCTCTACAACTCTGAAGCATGGGTGTGGATCGATAATGCTTTGGGGTTGTGTTGCAGCCAGTGGCACAGGGCACATTTCATTGGTCGAGGGAAGCATGGATTCGAATAAATACCAGCAAATTCCGGAAGCAAACATCACACCATCTGTAAAAAAAAGTTGAAGTTAAAAAGAGGATTGGTCCTACAATAAGACGATGATCCAAAACACACCTCAAAATCTACAATGAAATACCTCAAGAGGCACAAGCTGAAGGTTTTGCCCTGGCCCTCACAGTCCCCTGACCTAAACATCATTTGAAAGTCTGTGGATAGATCGCAAAAGAGCAGTGCATACAAGACAGCCCAAGAAACTTGTAGAACTGGAAGCCTTTTGCAAGGACGAATGTGTGAAAATCCCCCAGGTAAGAACTGAAAGATTATTAGCTGGCTACAAAAAGTGTTTACAAGCTGTGATACTTGCCAAAGGGGGTGTTACTAGGTACTGACCATGCAGGGTGCCCAAACTTTTGCTTCGGGCCCTTTTCCTTTTTTGTCATTTTGAAAATGTAAAAGATGAAAATTAAAAAAGAACATTGTTTTTGCTTAAAATATTAAGGGAATGAGCCATCTTTAACTTTATGCCTTTTGGAGATCATTTCATCTTCAACTTGCTTAACTGTTCACAGTAACAGCAATTTTGACCAGGGGTGCCCAAACTTTTGCATACCACTGTAGGTGTTTATATAGAATGTATCAACAATATAACCTGTCAAATTATGATGATGTTACACAGAAACCACTCCGTGTAGCCTGGTTACGTTGAATTGACAGCATAGGGTCTGTATGAGGCGAGCTCTAAAGTTCAAGTGGTTTAATGAATATCTGCAGTGGCGCTCTGTGTGGTCAACAACAATTTGTGTTCATGTAGACACCAATAGTTGCCCTGACATCATTTAATCATATGTTTTAATTATACATGTAGCCTGCACAGAACCAGCCAGCCTCCATCCCACAGCCAGCCTTTTGGTCACATATAGGGATAAAATTTTTGTTTTTCCATGCATTATTAATGCCAACATAAATGTGTGTTTTTCAGACACCACAAATGAGCTGCTGTGGTCAACTGAGCCTGGATACATTGGAGAAAGTGGTGTGTTTGTGTGTGTGAGAGAGAAACTTCTCATCTCATCTCATTATCTCTAGCCACTTTATCCTGTTCTACAGGGTCGCAGGCAAGCTGGAGCCTATCTGAGAGAGAAACTTGTAAGACATATTTCTATGATCATAATCTTGTGAGATGGGATGTCGTCTGGGATTTTGGATGTTGTAATATAATAATGTCGCTTACAGTTTGTCTTTGTGATCCTAAATGAGTGAGAAAATGTATATTTTATTAAACTGATGATAAATTTACTCATGGCATTTTAATAGTTAATTGACACATGCTTCAGTTTCCTGAGAAATTATGGGTGTTGATGATGATAAGGAGACAGAAACTGAAGCGAAGTATATAAATGTAAAAAGAGCAGTGCGGGATGGCATGGTGGTGTAGTGGTTAGCGCTGTCGCCTCACAGCAAGAAGGTCTGGGTTCGAGCCCCGTGGCCAGCGAGGGCCTTTCTGTGCGGAGTTTGCATGTTCTCCCCGTGTTCGCGTGGGTTTCCTCCGGGTGCTCCGGTTTCCCCCACAGTCCAAAGACATGCAGGTTAGGTTAACTGGTGACTCTAAATTGACCGTAGGTGTGAATGGTTGTCTGTGTCTATGTCTCAGCCCTGTGATGACCTGGTGACTTGTCCAGGGTGTACCCCGCCTTTCGCCCATAGTCAGCTGGGATAGGCTCCAGCTTGCCTGCGACCCTGTAGAACAGGATAAAGCGGCTAGAGATAATGAGATGAGCTGAAAGAGCAGTGCAAAAATCAGTAATAAAGATGTCATGACCTTTGAAAGTGTGTGTGTGTGAGTGAGAGAGAGAGAGAGAGAGATTTCTTGTAATGTTAGATATGACCTTCCCAACCTATCTGTGCCAATCTTCCTTAAAAAATACAAGCGTCAGGAAAACTTGACTGAGCCCCTGGTCTTTTCAGTTGCTAGAATAGAAACCCCTCTGGTTAGAATCATCGTGACAGCTCTTTATTTCAAACCCCAAACTTCTCAGCTAGTGCATATAATAAATGTACCCAGTGTTAGGGTTTTGCTGGGATTCGAACCCAGGTCATTGGTATAATAACCCAGCAAACCCCCACTAGGCCACCAGGGGGATGACTCAAGTGCAGAGGCGTGAGGCGAAAGTAGAGTATCAAAAAAAAAGTTTATTTACACTATTTACAATCCAATGGAAAAAAGAAAATCCAAAAGCTCAGAAGATAAACCAAAATAAAAATATCCAAAGGTAAAATGTCCAAAAACAAAAGGAAAGACAAAATGCTGAATGCTCAGAAGATCAAAAAGGTACAAAGTCCAAAGAAAGCAAAAATATCAAAAACACAAGGGCACAGGCAAGATACATGGGACAGAGGAAACTAGCACTAGACAGCATAGCATAAAGACTCCGTGACAAGGGAACAAACAGAGGGGTATTTATACACAAACTAATTAAGGAACAGGGCGGGGCAGGAAACAGGCAATCAAGACAAACACAAAACACAGTGGCGGCCTCTAGAGGCCAAAACAAACATGACAAGATAAACATAACAGCAGCCTCTAGAGGCCAAAACAGTCCCAGTCCTAACAGGACCCCCCCAGGAGCGTCTCCTGACGTTCCTAGGGCGATCCGGATGGGCCGAATGGAAGGCCCGACAAAGTCCTTTATCTAAAATGTCCCAGGCGGGGACCCAACAGCATTCCTCAGGGCCATAGCCCTCCCAGTCTACCAGATATTGAAGCCCGCCGCAGACCTGGCGGGAGTCAAGCAGGCGATGCACAGTGAACACAGTCTGACCCTGGAAGATGCAGGGGGGTGGGGGATTCCTAGGGGCAGGGGCATATATGGACGTCAGTACGGGCCGCAACAGGGAAACATGGAATGTGGGGTTGATCCTCAGAGTCCGGGGCAACTGGAGCCGGTAAGCGACAGGGTTCACCCTGCGCACCACCTTGAAGGGGCCAATGTAGCGAGGAGCAAGCTTGCGGTTCTCCACCCGCAGCGGAAGGTCCTTGGTGGACAGCCAAGCCCGCTGCCCAGGGCGGAAAGCGTGGGCAGGTCTTCTATGGCGGTTGGCCGGAGTCTGGTTGGTTCTGGAGGTCTTGATGAGGGTCCTCCTGACCTTGCTCCAGGTCTTGCGACACCGTCTCACATATTGGTTGACCGAGGGCACCCCCGCGTCCTCCTCCTGGTCCGGGAACAGAGGTGGCTGGAACCCGAATTGGCACTGGAATGGCGACAGCTTGGTGGCCGATGACTGCAGGGTGTTGTGGGCGTACTCTGCCCATGGCAGCCAGGTGCTCCACGATGTCGGGTTATCCATAGCCAGGCCTCGCAGGGTGGTTTCCAGGTCCTGGTTGAGCCTCTCCGTCTGGCCATTGGACTGTGGGTGGATCCCAGAGGAGAGGCTGGCAGTGGCTCCGATGAGCTTGCAAAACCCGTGCCACACTCGGGAGGAGAACTGGGGCCCCCGGTCAGAGACGATATCCTGTGGGAGACCAAAGACTCGGAAGACGTGATTGAACATTAGTTTAGCTGTTTCAAGGGCAGAAGGGAGCTTGCACAGTGGTATAAAGTGGCAGGCCTTGGAGAATCTGTCAACTATGACCAAAATGACAGTGTTACCTTGTGACTCAGGGAGACCCGTGATGAAGTCGACTGCCACATGGGACCAGGGACACCGGGGAATGGTCAGAGGATGCAGGAGGCCCTGGGGATGCTGTCGTGGGTTCTTGCTTCTGGTGCACACCTCGCAGGAAAGGACGAATGACCTTACTTCCTTCTCCATGCTTGGCCACCAGAAGCGTCTTCTCAAAAAGTCCAGGGTCCTTCGAGCTCCCGGGTGGGCGGTGAGAGGGGATGAGTGACCCCACTGGAGAACCTTAGCCCGGGCTTGATGTGGGACGTACAAGAGGCCCGGTGGCCCCGTCCCAGGACCAGGGTCCTGGCATTGGGTTCGTTGGACGGCCTCCTCAATACCCCAGCGGACAGGGGCCACAATCCGGGACACAGGGATAATAGGCCCAACTTCACTCTCCCTGTTGGTGGGAGTGAACAGCCTGGAAAGCGCATCAAGTTTGGTGTCTTTGGAGCCGGGGCGGTATGATAGGGTAAAGTCAAACTGACTGAAAAACAAGGCCCACCTAGCCTGTCGTGGATTGAGTCTCTTTGCTTGCTGGAGGTACTCCAGGTTCTTGTGGTCCGTCCAGACCAAAAATGGATGTTGCGCTCCCTCCAGCCAGTGCCTCCACTCCTCAAGGGCCAGTTTAACTGCTAGCAGTTCTCGATCCCTCACATCATACCGGGACTCTGCAGAACTCAGACAGTGGGAGAAGTATGCGCAGGGGTGCAACCTTCCTTCCGAGCGTTGAGAGAGGACTGCGCCGACACCGCTGTCCGAGGCGTCTACCTCGATGATGAAGGGTTGTGAAGGGTCCGGGAGGACCAGAATGGGTGCCGTGCAGAAGCGGTGCTTGAGGTCTTTGAACGCCTTTTCCGCCTGAGGAGACCAGACATACGATCCACCTGTCCCTTTGGTGAGGTCCAATATGGGCGCTGCTACAGAACTAAAGTTCCTGATAAACTTGCGGTAGAAGTTCGCAAATCCTAAGAACCCCTGAACTTCTTTGATGGACTTGGGGGTGGGCCAGTCCCGGATGGCCAGGGTCTTGGCTGGATCCATCTGGAGTTGGCCTGTCCGTACAATAAAACCCAGAAAGGAGACCTCGGGAACATGAAATTCGCATTTCTGGGCCTTAGCAAACAGATTGTTCTGTAGCAGCCTCTGGAGAACCTGGCGGACATGGTGGTGGTGCTCCTGCACGGTCTTGGAAAAGATTAGGATGTCGTCGAGGTAGACAAAAACGTATTGGTTAATCATGTCCCTCAAGACGTCGTTGATTAGGGCCTGAAAAACAGCTGGTGCATTGGTGAGTCCGAAGGGCATCACCTGGTACTCGTAGTGCCCAGACGGGGTGTTAAAGGCAGTCTTCCACTCGTCTCCCTGTCGGATATGGATGAGGTGGTATGCGTTCCGTAAGTCCAATTTGGTGAAGACAGTGGCACCTTGGAGCAGATCGAACGCTGTGGACATCAGTGGAAGGGGATAGCGGTTGCGTACAGTGATCTTGTTCAGACCCCTGTAATCAATACATGGCCGGAGCCCCCCATCCTTCTTGCCGGCAAAGAAGAAGCCGGCACCAGCGGGTGAGGTGGAGGGTCGAATGAACCCAGAGGCCAAGGCATCCTTGATGTACTCCTCCATGGCCTTGTGTTCTGGCTGAGAGAGGGAAAACAGTCTGCCCCGAGGAGGGGTAGTCCCAGGGAGCAAGTCGATGGCACAGTCGTAGGCATGGTGCGGAGGAAGAACGGCGGCCCTACTCTTGCTGAAAACTTCCTTGAGATTCCAGTACTCTGTGGGAACTTGAGATAACTCGGTGAGATCAGGAGGCTTGGCAGGAGACACAGAAGAGCTAGAGAGCAGACGAGGCATAGCAAGCAGGACCCCACTCCACAACCTGGCTAGTGACCCAGTCTATATGAGGGTTGTAGCAGGTGAGCCAAGGAAGACCTAGAATAACTGGGAACTCTGGTGAAGGAATCAGGTGCAGGGATATTTCTTCCTTGTGACCTTGAGACTGGAGGAAGACTGGAGAAGTTACTTGGGTGACTCTTCCGTCACCTAAGGCTTGGCCATCCAGGGCAGACACAGGCAGTGGGACTTCAAGAGGAGCAGTCGGGACATTGATACTTTGGGCGAAGTGAACATCCATAAAGTTTCCAGCCGCCCCGGAGTCTAACAAGGCTTGACAAGAGTGGACGGACTCACCCCAGGAGATGGAGACCGGGATGTAGACTCCTTGGCCAGGGAGTTCAGGAGAGAGGGTAGGCCCCGTCACAACCCTCCCTCGGCTGGATGGGGTGGTCCTTTTCCCGAGAGCTCGGGACATGATGCTCGGAAATGGCCATGCTTGCCACAGTAGATGCAGCACTTGTCCCTCCTTCTCACTCCCCCTCAGCTGCGGAGAGACGAGTACTGCCAACTTGCATGGGCTCTGGACAGTCACTGGAGTAGGTAGACAGGCTCCAGGTTGAGGCATTGAGGCCGGGGAAGCTCAGGACTATGTGGCGCTCTCTAATCCTGTTGTCAAGACGAGTAGAATGTGAGGTCAGAGTTTCAAGGTCACTTGGGCATCCGATAGAGGCCAGGCCATCTTTGATGGGGTCAGACAAACCATGGTGAAAGGCTGAAACCAGGGCTGCTTTGTTCCATCCGCTGACTGCTGCGAGCATCCGGAACGTGATGGCGTAGTCTGCGACGCTTGCTTCTTGCCGGATGGACATGAGCTTCCTGGCTGCGTCTTTACTGGTGTCTGCCTGATCGAAGACACGAAGCATCTCCTCCATAAACAACTTGAAATCAGAGCACTCAGGTCCCTGTCTCTGCCAAATGGCCATTGCCCAAGCTCGTGCCTTACCAGCTAACAAGGTTATCACAAAGGCAATCTTGCAGCAATCTGTAGTGTAGGTGGTAGGCTGAAGCTCAAAGGTGAGTTGGCACTGGGTAAGGAACTCCCGGCACTCACCGTCATACCTCTGTGGTGCAGGAAGGCTGGGTTCGCAAGGTGAAGGAGACAGCATGGCGGGAGGCACTGGAGTGGGAGCAGATGGTGGAGCAGGAGCCGGATCAGGAGATGCAGGCAGAGGAGTCAGCTGTGCCAGGGTTTTCCCAATTTGGTGAAGCAGTACCTCGTGGCAAGCAAGGGCCTCACGTTGGCTCGTAAGTGTTCGTCCATGAGTGTCCATGGTAGCTCCGAAGTGTGTTAAAGAAGCCATAATTCCCTGAAGGTTAGCCGGGTAGACACCTCTGCTGAGTCAGTCATGACAGAGTCTTTCTGTTAAGGTTTTGCTGAGATTCAAACCCGGGTCGTTGGTGTGATAATCCAGCAAACCCCCACTAGGCCACCAGGGGGATGGCTCAAGTGCAGAGGCGTGAGGTGAAAGTAGAGTTTCAAAAAAAAAAGTTTATTTACACTATTTACAATCCAATGGAAAAAACAAAAAGAAAATCCAAAAGCTCAGAAGATAAACCAAAATAAAAATATCCAAAGGTAAAATGTCCAAAAACAAAAGGAAAGGCAAAATGCTGAACGCTCAGAAGATCAAAAAGGTACAAAGTCCAAAGAAAGCAAAAATATCAAAAACACAAGGGCACAGGCAAGATACGTGGGACAGAGGAAACTAGCACTAGACAGCATAGCATAAAGACTCCATGACAAGGGAACAAACAGAGGGGTATTTATACACAAACTAATTAAGGAACAGGGCGGGGCAGGAAACAGGCAATCAAGACAAACACAAAACACAGTGGCGGCCTCTAGAGGCCAAAACAAACATGACAAGATAAACATAACAGCGGCCTCTAGAGGCCAAAACAGTCCCAGTCCTAACACCCAGAATTGGGTGTAAAAATGTAAAAGTAATTCCTGGTAGAGCTCTGTGCAGTGGGGATGGGGGGCAAAGTTGCTTTTTGATTGCGCACTGAGACTTTCTTAATTATTGGACTGTGCTGTGTTAAGAACCTGTGTTTTTTTTATTCAGTTTGCATGGACAGAGCGGGGCTATTGAGAGATGGGACTGTTGTCAATGAGGTCCGGTGTCAGTGAGACAGACGCGTGTTCAGACTTGGCAGGGCCTGACTGCTTGATGAAGGTTGAAATCTGTTGTCTTCCAGTTGCAGAACACGCATAATGTATGCTCTCAGGTGTATCGGAACAACAGGCACACAGAGAGGGTAGAGCCAGTCAAAACTCAACTCTCTGGTCCTCTTGTCCTGATAGCCAGTCGAAGAGGGCATGAGGGGCTGTACTACACAATGAAATAAGAAAAACAGAAAATTTAAAATGCAGCAGTCAGGGTTGCCATCAATGAATAAGAAATACTACATGTATCAGAAACACACACAACACACTAACTCTAATTATGTTTTCTGTATGCATGAAAGTTTTTTTTTCTCCGAGTGAAAAGTGTATTCTTATTCGTAAGAATGGTGTTTAAAAATATCCATAATATTCTTACTAATAAGAAATGTTTTTCAAGATAGCAACAAAGTTGGTTGTACTATTCAAAAGTAGAATTTATGATATCTAAAAATAATTTAAAGTATAAATAGCTCTTTTAATAGGTTGTCTGGATATATCTAATCTCGTCTCATTATCTCTAGCCGCTTTATCCTGTTCTACAGGGTCGCAGGCAAGCTGGAGCCTATCCCAGCTGACTACAGGTGAAAGGCAGGGTACACCCTGGACAAGTCGCCAGGTCATCACAGGGCTGACACATAGACACAGACAACCATTCACACTCACATTCACACCTACGGTCAATTTAGAGTCACCAGTTAACCTAACCTGCATGTCTTTGGACTGTGGGGGAAACCGGAGCACCCGGAGGAAACCCACGCAGACACGGGGAGAACATGCAAACTCCACACAGAAAGGCCCTCGCCAGCCACGGGGCTCAAACCCAGACCTTCTTGCTGTGAGGGGACAGCGCTAACCACTACACCACCGTGCCGCTATATCAAAAAAGCAACTGTAGATATCTGAAACTGATTGCCCAATACATGTGACAAAAGGGCCTCATTTGTCCCAGGAAGAATGATGTGGATATCTGAGACAGTCATTTTCATGAGGAAGAATTGAATCTTGGATATCTGCAGGATGTACATGTCCAGTGTAAATATAAAATGTTAAAACAGCTTTCTATAGTGTGATTGAGGTCCAGCAGCTATAACCAGACTTACCTATTTTTACTTTCCTGTTCATTTATTTAAATGTAGACTGCCTTTCAGATTTTTCAAGTGTAGATCATAAAAAGAATTTTCCCTGACACTCAATTATTTTGTTTAGTGGACTGAAAGCTATTGAATTCGAATCACAGACTTCCAATTTTATTGTACATAAATATATAATTTTTTAAAATAAAACAATTTAATGAATTTTAAGCCACATGGCCCTAAATTCTCCGCTATTTTTTCTTGCTAAACCATGACCCAATTCAAAAAACTACATCATGCATCACGTGGTGGGCTTTCCCTGTTCACACAAAGCATTGTGGGATAAAAATTTTAAACGGGAGAGGAAAATGGAAGACACGAATGAAACATGAACGACTGACTGCAGTAACGAAAAGCGAGAAGAAAAGACGTTATGTTATATATGAAGGAAAGGAAACACAGGACCAAACTAATAAATATCGGCGGTCAGCGAGCACCTCGGTGTGATCAGCTGTTCATTTAGTGACAGAATGATGGAACTGTCAGTGCACGCTCAAAGGTAAATCTGTAGATGGCAGTAACGCAACACTGTGGATGCCAGCTGCTGTAAAACCCAAAAGAAGAAGATAAACCTGCACATGTGCACATGGGCTTCCTCTGTCTGCTTGACTGTGCAAAACGAGTGACTTCATGCACATTATTTGCTCAGGAATCCCATTAAATTAAATAACTTCTCAGTCACGGAATGGACTGATTTTTGTTTTGTGAGATATTGCAGAAATAAACATACATCACAATGACCAAATTTCAGAGGGAACTAAATTTGACCAATTTTTATAAAATCAAAAGGCCATCTAGCTTTAATTTGTCTTTTCTTTTTTCCCCCAGTAATGTATGTGAAATATTTTTCATAATCTGTTTGACAGAGAAGTTGAAGGAATATAGCAAAACAGAGGAGGTAAATATTCTCCATTTATCATAGTGTTCCAACAGTATTACATGTGTAAACATTGGAGCAAGGATATTTTATTTTACAGTTCCATTTATACAAGGTTAGGAAAGCAGTGACTAAGCAAAACTGATTTTCTGACTGTGTGTGATTTGGTAGTATTGATGGGATATTAAACACTGACTACTAGTTTCAAACCTGTAGGATTTAATAATACAAACTGTTTGCGATTACATTCCTGAAACATTAGATTCCGCGTATTATCCTGGTTATGAATGTGGCAACTCCAGTCATTTTTATTGAATGTTTTCCAAGTTTCTGTGCACACCTATGGCTAGAACAGTAAGAATCCTATTGATAAGGTTGATCACATGACCACAGTATCCTCTAGACCAGACCTGGGCATTTTACGGCCCGCGGGCCGCATCCGGCCCTTTGGTTCATTCTGACCGGCCCGTGTAAGGTTAATTAGAAATTACAAAATAAACGTATTTTCTAATTTTACCTCATGCATGGACTGAATGTGCATTGCTTTTATTTTGAAGTTGTGTTCAACAAAAACGCAATGCGTGCGACATGAACATGACATGAAATCCCACAAAACCTAATCCCATGATAACTACTTCCGTAATTTGTCCAGACCAACCACAAACTTGCACGTCATCCTTCAAACGGTCCAGCCAATCACATAGAGTGACGTCACCAGCAGGTGCCAGAGCCCGAGCCGATCTGTAGATCTGATACCTACACCGAATCGACGTTGTTGTGAGCAGGTTACAAGAAGACTTTAGCCCCCAAAATGTCCGCAAAAAGAAGAAAGGTAGATGCCGAATGCAGGGCTTTCAACAAAACATGGACTGCTAAGTATTTATTTACTGAAGTCAGAGATAAAGCCGTGTGTTTAGTTTGCGGAGGGCAGATCCGAAAAACTGAAAAACACCAAATGAGGTGATTAGACTACAAATGTGGGCATCATTATTATAATATGATGTATCTTGCTTGATATTTGGAGTAGAAAGACAATATTGTGATGTCTTTATTGTGTTTTGGGGTGAATGTGACTGAAAAAAAATGGTACAAATGTTCACATTTTGTTAACCATTGTTTTGGGAAATTTGATTGAATAAATGACATTTTTTGTAAGGCAACCTCGTTTTTTCCATACTCTTACCAGTTTTAGCAGCTTGTAAAAACAATGTTATTTACTGCTGTATACAACCCTGATTCCAAAAAAGTTGGGACAAAGTACAAATTGTAAATAAAAACGGAATGCAATGATGTGGAAGTTTCAAAATTCCATATTTTATTCAGAATAGAACATGGATGACATATCAACTGTTTAAACTGAGAAAATGTATCATTTAAAGAGAAAAATTAGGTGATTTTAAATTTCATGACAACAACACATCTCAAAAAATTTGGGACAAGGCCATGTTTCCCACTGTGAGACATCCCCTTTTCTCTTTACAACAGTCTGTAAACGTCTGGGGACTGAGGAGACAAGTTGCTCAAGTTTAGGGATAGGAATGTTAACCCATTCTTGTCTAATGTAGGATTCTAGTTGCTCAACTGTCTTAGGTCTTTTTTGTCGTATCTTCCGTTTTATGATGTGCCAAATGTTTTCTATGGGTGAAAGATCTGGACTGCAGGCTGGCCAGTTCAGTACCTGGACCCTTCGTCTACGCAGCCATGATGCTGTAATTGATGCAGTATGTGGTTTGGCATTGTCATGTTGGAAAATGCAAGGTCTTCCCTGAAAGAGACGTCGTCTGGATGGGAGCGTATGTTGCTCTAGAACCTGGATATACCTTTCAGCATTGATGGAATCTTTCCAGATGTGTAAGCTGCCCATGCCACACACACTAATGCAACCCCATACCATCAGAGATGCAGGCTTCTGAACTGAGCGCTGATAACAACTTGGGTCGTCCTTCTCCTCTTTAGTCCGAATGACACGGCGTCCCTGATTTCCATAAAGAACTTCAAATTTTGATTCGTCTGACCACAGAACAGTTTTCCACTTTGCCACAGTCCATTTTAAATGAGCCTTGGCCCAGAGAAGACGTCTGCACTTCTGGATCATGTTTAGATACAGCTTCTTCTTTGAACTATAGAGTTTTAGCAGGCAATGGCGGATGGCACAGTGAATTGTGTTCACAGATAATGTTCTCTGGAAATATTCCTGAGCCCATTTTGTGATTTCCAATACAGAAGCATGCCTGTATGTGATGCAGTGGCGTCTAAGGGCCCGAAGATCACGGGCACCCAGTATGGTTTTCCGGCTTTGACCCTTACGCACAGAGATTCTTCCAGATTCTCTGAATCTTTTGATGATATTATGCACTGTAGATGATGATATGTTCAAACTCTTTGCAATTTTACACTGTCGAACTCCTTTCTGATATTGCTCCACTATTTGTCGGCGCATAATTAGGGGGATTGGTGATCCTCCTCCTATCTTTACTTCTGAGAGCCGCTGCCACTCCAAGATGCTCTTTTTATACCCAGTCATGTTAATGACCTATTGCCAATTGACCTAATGAGTTGCAATTTGGTCCTCCAGCTGTTCCTTTTTTGTACCTTTAACTTTTCCAGCCTCTTATTGCCCCTGTCCCAACTTTTGAGATGTGTTGCTGTCATGAAATTTCAAATGAGCCAATATTTGGCATGAAATTTCAAAATGTCTCACTTTCGACATTTGATATGTTGTCTATGTTCTATTGTGAATACAATATCAGTTTTTGAGATTTGTAAATTATTGCATTCTGTTTTTATTTACAATTTGTACTTTGTCCCAACTTTTTTGGAATTGGGGTTGTATAAAGAAATACAATTAATATTATGCAGAATTTAGTTCAGCCTTTTGGTCCGGCCCTCCACAAAATTTTGTGTTTCTCATGTGGCCCCATGGAAAAAATAATTGCCCACCCCTGCTCTAGACCCACCATCAGGCCAAATGTTAAGTCTGTGAATACAGCAGTGAGCAGCACTTTGATCATTTTGATAGATATGATTAAACATATTATCTCAATAAGTGTGTCTGTGAATGGAAATAGCATTAAATGAGTCTTTTAATCCTGGTGGAATCATTCTACGATGAACTAAGCAATGCAATCATGGTCCCATCAAGATGGTTATTATTTGTGTGTGGCAACTTTAATGCCAAACTGGGGACACTCAACAAGATAGACTTTGACATAGGGCTAAACTCATGTAGGGGATCATATGGAATGGGCAAAAGAAACAACAATGGTGAAGCACTGATATCCTTCATGAGTACCAATGGTTTATTTGGCACAAACACTGCCTTCAAACACCCTGCCCATCACCGTACAACATGGGTAGGACACATCGTCGACCCCAAGGCAAGAGCAGATTCCAGAGCTACCATAGCCATCTTCAACCAAATATGACTTTGTACTCTGCAAATCAACCAGCAAGCCAATGCTAAAAGACTCACACCTATGGAGGCACAGACCTCAACTCAGATCACAAACCAGACGTCACCCGAATAAGAATGGAGAGCATATGCCTGGTTCACAAGAAATGTAAGAGACAGAAATGCCAGGTCAAATACAACCTCGAAAAGCTCGATAACCCCAGCACACAAATCCAATATAAGAAAAGCCTGGCAAACCAGTTGACCAACACAGAAGAAGACAACAACCCTAACAAAGCCCTAACCACAGTGCTCAAGTGCATGGAAACAGCAGCTGCCAGCATGTTAGGAGTGCTGAAAAACAAAAACAACAAGCAAAGACAGTACACGGAGGACCCACTTATTATGAAACTGTCTGAAAAACAAAAAGCCTTGAGGCTGCGCATTTACTAAATGGGTCAAAACGAGGACAGAAACTCCTTACAGAAAGAGTGCAACAAAATCCTCAAAGAGATTAGCAAACACTTGAAAAACCAAGCAATCAAGAGAGCAGATGCATTGGCAGATGAAATCACAGCCACAGATGACAGTCGAAAAATGTTCAAGGCAGCCCTTGCCCTCAAAGTTTGTGGTCCCACACCTTCCCTGTCAGTACACAATACCAATGGTCAATTCATTGCAACTGATAAGGGAAAAGCAGATACTATCAGGGAATGGTTCAAAGAACAGTTCACAGATCCAGAAGGAGAACATCTAGAGCCTTTTCAAGGTGAACCCAGACCCCTGAAAGACCCAATCAAAGAAGACGAAATCAAGAAAGCAATAAAAACCTTGAGAAATGGATGCTCACCAGGTCCCGATGGAGTCAGCAATGAACTCTTTAAACACAGGAGCGACGTCATAACACCATATATCACTGCCATCATCAACTGTGCTTTTGAACACTACCACCACATCGAAGCTATGGGACAAGGAACATTAATTGCTTTGCCTAAACCAAAAAAAACACCAGGTCCTCCTGCAAACTTACACCCCATCGTCCTCTTGAATATCATATGTAAGATCCTGTCTACTGTTGTACTACACCACATCAGAGACAAAATAGACGCCTTTACAGGACCATACCAAAATGGCTTCAAGAGAGGATGCAGTTGTGCAGACATTGTATGGGCTCAGCGCATGCTTACCTCAGTGGTTATGTCTAAACATTGGGACTTCTACAAGATGGGCATAGACATGTCCTGGGCCTTTGACACTATCAAAAGATCTAAGATCCTAGAAGTGCTGGACCAGGCAGGATGTAATGAAGACAAATTGCGTCTCGTGAGACTCCTGCTGGCAGGCACTAAGCTGAGAGTCCATGTCAGGTCAACCTACTCAGTTGACTTCGAAACAACAATAGGGTCCCCACAAGATGACAGTCTCTCCCCAGTACTGTTCACTTGTTACCTAGCATCTGCACTATCATCAATAAGGAGGCACTCCACAAGACCCAACCCTCCAGTCTCACCTCTAGGCATGCCATTAGAAATGGAATATGCGGACGATGTCAACTTTATTGACGAGGAAAGAGACACATTGGAAAGACTACTACCAGTAGCTGCCAAAAATCTGAAAGATTCAAACTTATTCATGAATGAAGCCAAGACAGAATTCACCCACGTCTACTTGGCCGACACACTGGAAAAAAAATGAGAATGAAAAATCCTTCCAAGGCCAAGAGAAGGCAAGGCAAGTTTATTTATATAGCACATTTCATACACAATGGCAGTTCAATGTGCTTTACAGAAGTAAAAACAAAAAGAGTAAACAATAGAGAAATAAAATTACATAAAATAATTTTATTTTTATTCTAAAACAATTAATTAAAAGAATTAAAAGAATTAAAAGAAAATAATAAGAATTAAACAATAGTATAAATAAAATAATAAAATGAAGTAGAAATAGGAGGAGAAAAAAAAGAAACCAGCAGAATAGAATAAAGAATAAAATAGAATAAAGTTAAAATTAAAGTAAATTTAAAACATGCAGAGAAAGTAAAAATTATTAAAAAAAAAAAGAAGACAATATTAATTATTTAACAGAAAGCATCAGAAAACAGCTTGGTCTTTAACCTAGATTTAAAACTGCCAACAGCAGGAGCATTTTTAATGTCCTCTGGCAGTTGGTTCCATAGCTGTACTGCATAGTAGCTAAAAGCTGCTTCACCATACTTTGTTTTAACAACTGGTTTTAATAGTAAATTTTTCTGTTTTGATCTGGTAGATCTGATTGGGTTAGGCCGCTGCAACATATCAGAGAGGTAATTGGGCCCTGTACCATTTAGAGATTTGTATACCAGCAGCAATACTTTAAAGTCAATTCTGTAGCTTACTGGAAGCCAGTGAAGGGACCTTAGAATTGGAGTAATGTGCTCTGTTCTTTTTGTTCGTGTGAGAACCCTAGCCGCTGCATTTTGAACCAGCTGAAATCGTTTGATGGTCTTTTTTGGCAGGCCTGTGAAAAGGCCATTGCAGTAATCAACCCTACTAGAGAGGAAGGCATGTATTAGTTTTTCCAGATCATTTTTTGACATAAGTCCTCTTAGTTTGGAAATGTTTTTTAGGTGATAAAATGCCGTTTTAGTGATTGCTTTCATGTGACTGTCAAAGTTTAGCTCGCTGTCAATGAAAACACCAAGATTTTTAACCATTTCTTTAGTTTTCATCCCTTTTGTGTCAAGAATAGTGGTAATCTTGAGTCTTTCATCTTTTTTTTCCAAATAGAATTACTTCTGTTTTATCTGTGTTCAGCTGAAGAAAATTTTGTGACATCCAGCTATTGATTTGATCGATACACTGGTAGAGACATTCAAGAGGGGCATAATCATTAGGTGAAAGAGCAAAATAAATTTGGGTGTCATCTGCATAGCAGTGATACAAAATTTAATTCTTATCTCATCTCATTATCTCTAGCCGCTTTATCCTTCTACAGGGTCGCAGGCAAGCTGGAGCCTATCCCAGCTGACTATGGGCGAAAGGCGGGGTACACCCTGGACAAGTCGCCAGGTCATCACAGAGCTGACACATAGACAACCACTCACACTCACGGTCAATTTAGAGTCACCAGTTAACCTAACCTGCATGTCTTTGGACTGTGGGGGAAACCGGAGCACCCGGAGGAAACCCACGCGGACACAGGGAGAACATGCAAACTCCACACAGAAAGGCCCTCGCCGGCCCCGGGGCTCGAACCCAGGACCTTCTTGCTGTGAGGCGACAGCGCTAACCACTACACCACCGTGCCGCCCACAAAATTGAATTTTTATTGATAATTTGTCCAAGTGGGAGCATATAAAGGTTGAAAAGTAATGGTCCAAGAATCGACCCCTGGGGGACGCCACAGGTCAAGGACATTGACGTTGAGGAACAATTTCCCAGGGTAACAGAGAAGCTTCTATCTTTTAAGTATGAATTTAACCAATTGATAACTTTACCAGTCAATCCAACCCAGTGTTCAAGTCGATATAGCAGTATGTTGTGATCAATAGTATCAAAAGCTGCACTGAGGTCCAGTAATACCAGGACCGATGTTTTGCCTGCATCAGACGTATGTCATTTATAACTTTAATCAGCGCTGTTTCAGTGCTATGATTGGCATGAAATCCTGACTGAAAATTATCAAAACGGCTGTTTGCTGTCAAGAAGGCAGTTAATTGATTGAAGACAATTTTTTCAAGGATTTTCCCAATGAATGGTAAATTTGATATTGGCCTGTAGTTATTTAATACTGAAGGATCCAGATTATTTTTTTTAAGAAGGGGCTTTACAACGGCTTTTTTTAGTGACACAGGAACAACGCCAGTCTCCAGGGATGTATTTATAATTTGAAGCACATCTGTAATTATAAGATGAAGAACAGACTTAAAAAAGTTGGTGGGCAGAATGTCCAATTCAGATGTTGAGAAATGGAGAAAGAGTAAAATTCTGGGTTCCCTCCTCTGTAGCTCATCTGACATACGGTAGCAGCACGGTGTATCATGGGCAATATTGCATTCAAGTCCCTCTGGAAAATCTGGATCCATAGATCAAAAATTCCATTGGAAAATAATGCCACATGTGTGTTAATTATGCTTTACAACTGTAACAGCTGGGTAGCTCCGCAGACAGCCATAAACAAGCTTGACACCTGCCACCGAAAACATCTACAAACAATCACAGGACATCGATAGCCAAACAGCATGATTTCAAATAAAGCTCTGTATAAGCTGTGCAATACCAGCCCGCTGTCAGCAAAAGTAACACATGCCAGGTGGTCCATGTTTGGACACATTCTAAGAATGCCGACCGACACACCTGCACAACAAGCACTGGACTTTGCCTTAATAGGGTCTAATAGATACAAGTCCAGAAAAGGAAGGCATTGCAAGAACTTACTGAGTATTCTGAGGGCAGACCTCAAAGAAAGAGGACTAGGACCATTATGGTCAGAAAGGAAACTACGGGAGCTAAGGAAGCTTGCGAAGAACAGGACGCAGTGGAGAAGGTTGAAGAAAGACTGATTGCAGCTGCAGAGTGTCTAGACCACTGCAGCAGCAGAACACAGTGGACTACTACTTAGCTCCCTGTGGTAACATGACTTATTGTCTTTTTTTTTAAGTGGGATGGCAGTGTAAACTGTGCATTTGTGGCATCATCAAAAGGAGCACTTCTGAAGCATTATCGAGTCAAGCACGGTACTTTCAGTCGTGGATATTCAATACCCTGTCTTCATAATAATAATAAATAATTTTATCCCTCACCTGTTCAGTTATTTCCTTAACTGCATCAGTCATCTCCTTCACATTTATCTCATTTGTGTAAGTTAATTACATCACTAATTCCTATAGACATTAATTAATCCTAATCGGACCACACCTCTTTATCTCTTCATTACTTGAAAACTTCTCATGTTATTCCTCCTCCTATCCTCTAGTTCTTGCTTTTTCTTCCTTATTCCTTCACTGTCTCATATCCTCTTAACACCACCACATCCATTTATATTTATCAATCTCTTCTGGCTCCTTCCTATTCTTCTCTGCCATCTGCCAAATGTTCCATGTTTTTTTTCTTCACTTTTGCATCGACTTCCCTCCACAAATACCTTCATTCTATGATGATTAATTTCTCAAATGTTAAATCACTTGAAGCAGTTTTGACAGTAAAGTTGGTACACAAAAACAAAACTCTGCTTGAATGTTCAGAGTAATGCATTTTATTAGATGTTCAAAGACTCTGTTCTGCAAAGTGGAATCCCCATTCAGCGAACTCGAGAGGTCATCATTCGATGTCTCATCAACCACCTGGGAGAAGATCCAAGTGCCTTAATCAAGGACTTATACAGGGTTAGTCAAAATTATGTTAACACTAATGGATTATTTTTCTCCTGAATGTGTGGTGTGCCGTGACCGCTGCTGGCGTAATTGGGTCCTACTTTTTTGCCACCCCAACAGTGATGTCAGACGTCTACTTAGATGGTGCAGCAGTACGCCATTGATGAACTTCCACTACAGAGCCAGTTGGTTTCTACCATTTAGTGTTAACATAATTTTGACTAACCCTGTACACGCGCATTAATCCAGTGCCGGTGTGAGTCATTAGTGGCGCGCACACATGAATCAGTTCCTTCCAGAGCACGCGCAAGACTGAGCCAATGCACGTGGGTGTAACAGTACATTGTAGATCTGGAATGGTAAGAGATGGAGAATAATGTGTAGCACGGGTGATTGCTCCAAGACAACGAGGGAGGCTCAGCCTCCTCTAAAAATGATGAACATCGTGTAGGATGAATTGCGCTAGGCTTATGTTATAGCCGACCTTATAACATTGCTATTTCAGATCCAGAATCATAGAAATATATGTGCTCAACCCACTACAGTGCAAAATCATTCCGTTATAACTTTCCCCAGTTCACCTAATGTGTGCGTGAGTTTTTCCCCCTCGTGACAGCGCGATGTAGCCCAGACTCAGTGGATTGGGAGCTCTGTGCTTGTCAATCTCAAAATGCAAGACGATTATTGGACAAATACTGTGAAAATGCCCACCCACGGAGTCTAACGGACTCCCAGCCTCAATGGACTTCAATGGCATTTGGGAGCTATGCGCTTTTCAATCTCAAAATGCAAGACGGTTATTGGACAAATACTGCGAAAATGCCCGCCCACGGACTCCGAGCCTCACATGGGAGGGACATGGCAGTTTCCGCGAGGAGACTGGTGATTGGTGAAAGCGGCCAGATATTTTCATTGATTGACAGCTCGTTTCAACTATAGACAGGCAGCGGTACAGTGTTGCCAGATTGGGCAGTTTTAAGTGCATTTTGGTGGGTTTTGAGCATATTTTGGGCTGGATAACGTCAGCAGTATCTGGCAACATCAGTTCAGTCCCATGTGGATTCGCAAGTGGTGTGGTGTATTGTAAGAGATCAGCTTACATTTCGATTTCATTCATTACATACGGTTTCTACCAGCTTTTTTTGTCTGTATATATTTTCATTGTAAATAAAGTGTAAATATAGTGTTGTCAAGTTTGCTATCTTAGTTCCAGAAATTTCGTTTATTTGAGTGACTGAACTTGAACTTGAGGGGGCTAGTCAGTTAGCAAGAAAGCTGCGCATGGATGCCAAGCATTGCTGATTTAATTTTGGCGAAGCCATTTGCCAGTCTTCCTTTCGAGGAAAAAATTAAAATTAAAGAGCAGGGTAGACCAACGCCTCAAATTGACTTGGTGAAAAAGGTAGGGAATAATACTCATTCCTTTCAGCTCTCCTGGTATGAGAAAGTGAATTGGCTAACAGCAAGTGACCCACATCAACAACAGTAAATAGGCTACTTTAGTAATATGTCATGGATGGACCAAAAATATAGAATCTATTTAAAATGTTTATGCTGAGTATATTATATTGGAATATATGTTTTTCTGGATATGAATTAAACACAGCTACAATTTGGAAAACATTTTTAAACAAAAACACAGCCGAGGTCAGTTTTTAAACAACATGCCACAATTTTAAAATATAAAATGTTAAAATATACCCCTCCCCCAACACCACCATCATGTATATTGGACAGTAGGCTAATGGGTCAAAAGAACCTGTTATTTCACAGTTTGTGACCCTGCCAACAATCAGCCAGATCAGAGGCAAGAGTATGGGCAAAATTGATGTGTTTTTTCTTTTAAAATCTGGAAATATCGTAACCGACCAGCCTCCCCTGTTTGAAAGACTGCCAGCCGCCACTGACGTGTAGTGAGGAAAAGTTGCATCCTAAAAAAAAATCATGAAAATTGACAGCTATAAGTGATTTAAATAAAAGGCTGTTTTTCCTGGATTATTCCGGTTCGGTGATCCGGATCAGCACCAAAAGTCATAGCAACGTAATTCAGCCCAAACATATTCTTCCTGTGAAATTTGGTGGTGATTGGTTGAAAATTGAGGGAGAAATAGCATCCTAAAAATGTTGTTGTTATTATTATTATTATTATTATTATTATTATTATTATTATTATTATTATTAACAAGAAGTGTGGCCAGGCAAAACAAACCTTGCCCAGTAGCACTTATCATGAATATGAAGGAAGATATTGCAAAAAAAAATAGGCACCTTATGGGTACATGTGGCTACTGCTTATAAATAAAATTTGTTTTCTGATATCGTGTCCATACAGTAAATATAGCATATATATTTACTCTATGAGGTAGTAGCCACAAAAAATGAAGCATAATCCAAAAATGAACAATTTAAAAAAAACACAGAAGTAAAATATACCAAGTGTCTATGTTTTATATTATTCTACTCTTATCTCTTACGGTTTTCGAAACTGAAACCTGCGAACCAAGGCTGACATACACACGCTGTCACCATGACCCAAACTCTAATTTCCAAGAAATGGCCTGGCGCTAGAGCTCAGTGGAACGCACTTTCCCTCTGTAATAAGCATAAGCATGTCTGAAAGCCCTTTCTTCAGTCTAGTCCATTTATTTAGAATAGTGAACCAAATTGTACCAAATGGAGAAATTGTCATTGGTTTTAAAAAAAAATTGTTTGTTGACAAATTGCTGTGGTATCAAGAAATAAAACTTCAGGACATGCTATTTTTGGAAAATGATCAACTTCAAGGTGGAAATACTTTAGATATTTGTTTTGCACCATGCCGCATCACAGCACCAGGTCATTGATTGATTATTTTCTGATATCAGAACACCAGTGTTGTAGTCGAGTCACTAAACCTTGAGTCTGAGTCCAGTCTCAAGTCCCCAGTGTTCAAGTCCGAGTCATTAAAGAACATTTCAAGTCGAGTCTGAGAACAAGACTCTAACCTCACCATTTGACGGTGGCTGTTGGTGCCTTTATGTGAAAGCGTCTCTGCTACTGTGTTGGACTAATGTTACTGCTCGACTGCCCCATTTTAGTTAATAGGCTACAGATAAAAAGCTTGTTCATCGCTCAGCAAGCCCCACCCACTATCAACAGGGCAAATAACATAAGAGAGGGTTAACACTAGCTAGTTCATCGCTCAGCAAGCAAGTCCTGCCCACTATCAATAGGTCAATGACTTCCTTCTCTGGGTGGAGTCTTGCCAAATGACGATTGAAGTTCGAGGTTGTCCCTGTCATCTCCTCGATAGTTCTACATTTGGAACACATCACAGTGCATTTTTTCCTACTGCACGAGAAGTCTGTATAAGCAAAGCGGACAATCCTGGGGCATCTTTCCAGGCATTTTAGTGCCGTTAATGGTCGTTTGTTCCTAAACATGACATATGAACAGGTGAATGTGCATTCTCTTACACGAAATTAGTATAAAATTAATATAGATATAAATATCTTATGCCAAATTATTATGACATTGTACAAAAAAATAAAGAAAAAATCAGAGTCCTCGTCTCCAATTTATGAGTCTGAATGCAGTTAATGCACAAGCCCAAGTCTGAGTCATCAGTGCTCAAGTCCAAGTCAAGTCACAAGTCCTTAAAATTAGGGCATGAGTCGGATCCGAGTCTAAGTCCTAGACTTGAGTACTACAAGCCTGCTGTCAGCGACTCTCCATAGGCCCCCAGTAAAGCCTGGTGTCTGGAAATTACATTTTAAAAGCACATTGTCCAATAAATGTCCAGCTTTGCTGCACAAAGATCTAAGCCTATCCCATAGCAGTGCCAGCTGCTGTAAAACCCAAAAGAAGAAGAAGGTAAACCTGCACATGCGCAAATGGATTTCCTCTGTCTGCTTGACTACCCGAAGCGGGTGATTTCATGCACATTATTTGCTTGGGAATCCCCTCAAATTAAATAACTTCCCAGTCACAGAATGTCCTGATATTTGTGAGATATTACAGAAATAAACATATATCACAATGACCACATTTCAGAGGGAACTAAATTTCACCGATTTTCTGAAATCGAAAGGCCGTCTAGCTTTAATGCAGAAATCGTGCATTTTTACACACAAAAATGCCAAAAAAATGCGTGTTCTGAATTTTAATTTGTCCCGGGACACAGGGCTCTTACTTGAATTTTTCCCGATTGCCTTGGCAAATCTGTTAGATTATGTTGCTTTACAAACAATGCAAAAGTGAACAGAATGAAAAGGTTACAACATTGTGATCACTTTCAGAAGAAACCTTTATTCGTCACATGTACACTTCAAGCACAGTGAAATTCATCCTCTGCATTTAACCCATCTGAAGCAGCACACACACCCAGAGCAGTGGGCAGCCACACTACAGAGCCCGAGGAGCAGTTAGGGGATCGGTACCTTGCTCAAGGGCACCTCAGCCCAAGGCCGCCCCACGTCAATCTAACTGCATGTCTTTGGATTGTGGGGGAAACCGGAGCACCCGGAGGAAACCCACGCAGACACGGGGAGAACATGCAAACTCCACACAGAAAGGCCCTCGCCAGCTCCTGGGTTCGAACCCGGAACCTTCTTGCTGTGAGGCAACCATGCTAACCACTACTCCACCGTGCCGCCCCACGTGACATCATCACAACTGCGGATTTGTTTATACGGCCATATTGACTGGTGAGCTTTGTGTTTGCCAGCAATCAGCAAAAGTGTATGCGAGTGATTGTAAGCATAATTCAGTAAGTATCTACAGATAAAATTGTAGAAGTTCCATCTAAAAAAAAACGCCAGAGAACTGTAGTGGTTTTGGATGTAATAACAGATGTGGAGATAAGCCTGGTTTAACTTTTCACCATTTCCTGGAGAACCCAGAAAGATGAGAAAAATTGTGAGCAGCAGTTAAAAAGGAAGAAACACATTCCCGTGTGTGTGTGAAGAACATCTTATATCAGGTTCATGTGAAAGCTCTGTGCAATGTTAAAATGTATATCTGGATGTGGGCTTTGGATGTGATATATTTTATTAGACCTAATGCTTGGTGAGACAAGCAACATGTTTGTTATGTACTGATAATGTAGACTCAGCTAAACACCATAAAATATGCTAGATCTCGACTCTGGCTTGTTTATTACTGTTAGAAGTCCATGTTTGAGCTTAGCTTTGTCATAATAAGGTATTTTTCTATATCGGGAATCTTACCAATATCATGAAACCTGCCTCGAAATTTCGGTAGGCATCTGTACTTTTATCTGCCTTTAGCATCTCTGGTGTATTTAGAAATCCCAAATACTAAATAGTTCAGGATGTCGTAGCGTCCTAAATCTGGTAGCTGGTTTGCCAAACACTTTTCAAGTGGAATAAATACGTTTGTGGGTAAATTAAGAAGAAGCAGCTTTTATTTTTGTCAGATGTAAATTCAAGCACAGCGAAATTCCTCCTCTACATTTAAACCATCTGAAGCGGTGAACAAGCAGAGAAAGAGAGAGAGAGAGCAGTGTGCAGAATAAATAATTCATAAATAAAGACATCTGTAGGTAAATTATATGGATCTGTGATGCCTACATGTTTCAGCTTTTGGATGTAACACAATCTGCTGCTATAAAATACATTTTTAATCGTTTCAGAGAGATTGTACTGACTGAAGTCGTCTTGATTTTCATTATTAACGGTCACGGCTGTTTCTTTATTTGCTCAGCAATATGGCGGACTTTGTGTGGAAAACAAAAATCTGTGACGTCAGTGAAAGTCCTCTATAAACCCTTTGCATGGTCATCACACTTATGTTAGCAACTGTTGCTAGCTTTGTCCTGGGGGTCAAGCGAACTTTGCTTACATACTGAAGACAAGTGATATTGAAGATGTTAGACGCCTGTAGCTTGGCTTTCATGCTGCTTTCTTTGGAGTTAAAATTGTGTGCTTTTGTTTCTGTTCTGTCTCAGTCCATATTTTGTGTCCATTTATTCTGTGTCGGGGCCCAGGTTCTAGCCTGAGCCTGGGGTAGGTCTTGATTTAGGCCAAAGCATTATTTGGGTTCAGAGTCAATATTATTTGATTTCAATTCAATTTTTGAAAATGTTTTATTCTTTATTCTCGTTTCTTTGGTGCTTTCTACGAATGCAATGTGCTTACTACAAATGATGTGTGTCCCAACATGTTTTTCTCCTGCAAGTGAAAAATAACTTTTATTTCTGACACCAGAGCCCTTCAGCTTAAAATTTGTTCAGGCTGCTACCTAATGACCCTTTTCAAAATGTTGATTCCTTTCAGCTATGGAAATAATTTTGTTTTTCTCACTCCCCTGTTTTGGAGAAATTTTTGATCGATCTGTTTTAGTAGGATGTTTGCAATGCTTTATTATTTTCTTTTTGAATCGTACATGGATTAACAGACAGTCCATGACCACGGGACAAAAGCAACAATAAAGCTCGAGCAAAACAATCCTGAAAATAAAATATCAACATCAGTGCGTCTGTTTATCAGGATTTCTTTGCAGAAATCCTTTTTTGTGCCCCACCATTTTATTTTGTCATTATGACTAACATGACATTATAACATTATGACAACTAGTGAATATCCAAACCCCATTTGTGTACACGTGTATAAGTCTGTAACCCTCTGATTGTCAAAACCAATAAACACAAGCCAAATCTGACCAACACACACCAAAGCAAACTATAGCAGCTTTATCAATGTCGTCTTGAACATGGAGGCAGTGGCACAATTTCCATAAAAATATTCTGTTTGCTGGACTGAAAATGTAAATATTTATCCAAAGGTTTTAATTCTTTTTTTTTTCATATTCATGTGTGTATGTTCATCAGCACTAAAGTGCAGTGCCGGTTCCTGACATGGCTCATCTGCATATAGCTACGCCCAAAAAACTCCATAAAAGTTCAGGTGCACAGACAGGAAATGAAAATGGAGGGTAAAGACAAAAAAGCTGAAATTATTTTGACTCACTTTTCTGCCAATAAAAATATTTAATAATATAGAATAAAAATATTAAGTGAGCGCTCAGTCTTCCGTCAGCTCGGGTGTTTGTTTATGGCAAATTAAACGATTTGAAGTCGAACAAGACAAGGTTTACACGAGTCAGCTTTCTTTTGTGTAAATTTACACACACTCAGGAGCATCAGGAGGATATGAAAGTTTTTTACAAATTTAAGGATTTTACCTTATGAGGAACTTTGATCGACATGATTATTAACATAGCTAAATAATGCTATTCCTACACCTAAATCTTACTGGGACGTTAAACTTTGGTTAAATTTTTGCCACTTTCTTACTTTATTAATAATAATAATAATAATAATAATAATAACAATAATAATAACTATTATTATTATTATTATTATTATTATTATTATTATTATTATTATTATCCAGATCATAAGAGGTGTAACATTAAATAATCAATCGAACAACCAACCAACAAATGAATAAAGGTTTGTCTGAAAGGATGACTGGAAGAGAGAAACTTGGGTTCACGTGAGTCTTGGAGAGAAAATCTTTTCCATACTCTGTATAAAATACAGAAATAATTCAGGCAGGTTTGATGGTCATTAGCATGAGGCATGAAATGGAGGTGCGCGTCCTCTCCCCTGACTATAAGGGCTCGAGCTGGCTGAACTGGAACAGGTTTTTGGGTCCCAGCAGCTTCTATCCATTTCCTACTACAGTGGTGCTTGAAAGTTTGTGAACCCTTTAGAATTTTCTATATTTCTGCATAAATATGACCTAAAACATCATCAGATTTTCACACAAGTCCTAAAAGTAGATAAAGAGAACCCAGTTAAACAAATGAGACAAAAATATTATACTTGGTCATTTATTTATTGAGGAAAATGATCCAATATTACATATATGTGAGTGGCAAAAGTATGTGAACCTCTAGGATTAGCAGTTAATTTGAAGGTGAAATTCGAGTCAGATGTTTTCAATTAATGGGATGACACGCAGGTGTGAGTGAGCACCCTGTTTTATTTAAAGAACAGGGATCTATCAAAGTCTGATCTTCACAACACATGTTTGTGGAAGTGTATCATGGCATGAACAAAGGAGATTTCTGAGGCCCTCAGAAAAAGCATTGTTGATGCTCATCAGGCTGGAAAAGGTTACAAAACCATCTCTAAAGAGTTTGGACTCCACCAATCCACAGTCAGACAGATTGTGTACAAATGGAGGAAATTCAAGACCATCATTTCCATCCCCAGGAGTGGCCGACCAACAAAGATCACTCCAAGAGCAAGGCATGGAATACAACCCCGATTCCAAAAAAGTTGGGACAAAGTACAAATTGTAAATAAAAACGGAATGCAATAATTTACAAATCTCAAAAACTGATATTGTATTCACAATAGAACATAGACAACATATCAAATGTTGAAAGTGAGACATTTCGAAATTTCATGCCAAATATTGGCTCATTTGAAATTTCATGAAAGCAACACATCTCAAAAAAGTTGGGACAGGGGCAATAAGAGGCTGGAAAAGTTAAAGGTACAAAAAAGGAACAGCTGGAGGACCAAATTGCAACTCATTAGGTCAACTGGCAATAGGTCATTAACATGACTGGGTATAAAAAGAGCATCTTTGACTGGCAGCGGCTCTCAGAAGTAAAGATGGGAAGAGGATCACCAATCCCCCTAATTCTGCACCGACAAATAGTGGAGCAATATCAGAAAGGAGTTCGACAGTGTAAAATTGCAAAGAGTTTGAACATATCATCATCTACAGTGCATAATATCATCAAAAGATTCAGAGAATCTGGAAGAATCTCTGTGCGTAAGGGTCAAGGCCGGAAAACCATACTGGGTGCCCGTGATCTTCGGGCCCTTAGACGGCACTGCATCACATACAGGCATGCTTCTGTATTGGAAATCACAAAATGGGCTCAGGAATATTTCCAGAGAACATCATCTGTGAACACAATTCACCGTGCCATCAGCCGTTGCCAGCTAAAACTCTATAGTTCAAAGAAGAAGCCGTATCTAAACATGATCCAGAAGCGCAGACGTCTTCTCTGGGCCAACGCTCATTTAAAATGGACTGAGGCAAAGTGGAAAACTGTTCTGTGGTCAGACGAATCAAAATTTGAAGTTCTTTATGGAAATCAGGGATGCCGTGTCATTCGGACTAAGGAGGAGAAGGACGACCCAAGTTGTTATCAGCGCTCAGTTCAGAAGCCTGCATCTCTGATGGTATGGGGTTGCATTAGTGCGTGTGGCATGGGCAGCTTACACATCTGGAAAGACACCATCAATGCTGAAAGGTATATCCAGGTTCTAGAGCAACATATGCTCCCATCCAGATGACGTCTCTTTCAGGGAAGACCTTGCATTTTCCAACATGACAATTATAATATAATAAATATTATAAATATAATTAAAATATATATATATATATATATATAAATATAATAAAAATATGGAATTTTGAAACTTCCACATCATTGCATTCTGTTTTTATTTACAATTTGTACTTTGTCCCAACTTTTTTGGAATCGGGATTGTAGTCGGCAAGGTCACAAAGGACCCCAAAGTAACTTCTAAGCAACTGAAGGCCTCTCTCACATTGGCTAATGTTAATGTTCATGAGTCCACCATCAAGAGAACACTGAACAACAATGGTGTGCATGGCAGGGCTGCAAGGACAAAGCCACTCCTCTCCAAAAAGAACATTGCTGCTCGTCTGCAGTTTGCTAAAGATCACATGGACAAGCCAGAAGGCTATTGGAAAAATGTTTTGTGAACAGATGAGACCAAAATAGAACTTTTTGGTTTAAATGAGAAGCATTATGTTTGGAGAAAGGAAAACACTGTATTCCAGAATAAGAACCTTATCCCATCTGTGAAACATGGTGGTGGTAGTATCATGGTTTGGGCCTGTTTTGCTGTATCTGGGCCAGGATGGCTTGCCATCGTTGATGGAACAATGAATTTTGAATTATACCAGCAAACTCTAAAGGAATATGTCAGGACATCTGTCTATGAACTGAATCTCAAGAGAAGGTGGGTCATGCAGCAAGACAATGACCCTAAGTACACAAGTCGTTCTACCAAAGAATGGTTAAAGAAGAATAAAGTTAATGTTTTGGAATGGCCAAGTCAAAGTCCTGACCTTAATCCAATCGAAATGTTATGGAAGGACCTGAAGCGAGCAGTTCATGTGAGGAAACCCACCAACATCCCAGAGTTGAAGTTGTTCTGTACAGACAAATGGGCTAAAATTCCTCCAAGCCGGTGTGCAGGACTGATCAGCAGTTACCGGAAACGTTTAGTTGCAGTTATTGCTGCACAAGGGGGTCGCACCAGATACTGAAAGCAAAGGTTCACATACTTTTGCCACTCACAGATATGTAATATTGGATCATTTTCCTCAATAAATAAATGACCAAGTATAATAATTTTGTCTCATTTGTTTAACTGGGTTCTCTTTATCTACTTTTAGGACTTGTGTGAAAATCTGATGATGTTTTAGGTCTTATTTATGCAGAAATATAGAAAATTCTAAAGGGTTCACAAACTTTCAAGCACCACTGTACATTAATCAGATGATCCAAATGAAATGTGCTGTGAAATGAATCAGGAGAAACACGGCTGGCTAAGGAGGAGCTCAGTGGAGTCTTTTGATCAGAAGCTTGCTCTGCTATTACAGTTTTTCTCAATTGGTTTGGCTCATTTCCTGAAACTGAGATGACATTCTCAAAATAACATGGACAAATCCCCAAACCCACTTGCAACTTCTCACAACAGATTGGCATTTCTCATTGCTTTCGTCAAATTGCAAATCCTTTGTACATGTCTCCGGTGTCTAGTGCATCCTTGCAAATGGTTATGTACAAGTGGCCCACAGTTAACACAATCATCCCACATTTAGCTCAACTTCCAAATGAATATATGTTCATAATCTATCCCAATTAGCTGCTTCTCAATGTTATGGTCGTTCCCTCCAAAACATGTCAGAACAATTTCATCGTATAAGCCATCATATGCAGAATAGTCTGCTCAATTGTCAAAATTAGTCAAGGACATAATACAATATAGTATATATATATATATTTTTGTCAGAAGAATTTGGAAGATTTTTGGAATAAATACATGGCAGTTAGGTGAATAAGTGACAGGTGAATTCAGGTTTAGACTAACGATGGAGGAGTTTCCCACATCACAGATGACCAATCCAACAGTTTGTGGAGTTACCTGGCAGGTGTTGTGTATGACTGTGCCTACGGCCATACATGTATATATAGAGCTTGGCCTGGTGCCAGTACTATTTGCAGAATGAATATGGAGGAACCTCAACAAGGTCAACTTCCAGCTGGAGGAAGGGGAAGAGGAAGAGATGGAGGAGGAAGGAGAGGAAGAGGAAGAGGGGTGCGTATGCGTGGTGGTGGAGTAGGGGGAAGAGGGCGAGGCGTGCGTAGGCATCACACTGTCCCCGATGAAATTAGAGCCACCATTATTGACCATGTTGTCAGGAATACAGAGAGGGTAAAAGAACTGCGGTACCAGTATGTGCAGGTAAGTCAATTACTGTATTTGTTTTCCACCATTGTAACCTATACACTATGCAGAGGTTCAAAGTTTGGGGGGTTTTCCGTATCTTTACTGTACCTTTGGAATCCAGTATCTGACCACAGAATTTTGCCTAAGAACTGTAACAGAAAACTGTGATTAGTATTTCTCCATTTTGTGTCACATACCAGCTGGAGTATCTCTGCATAGGCCAGCATAGGTTTGGAACCGTTGCAGGTTATATTGACTTTGTGAAGAAGATATTACTGCTGTGTATGACCCATCTGCATGATTTGGTTTTACCTGTGTTTCTCTTTTGTAGAGAATAATGGCATTGGAGGGAATAGAAACACCTCATCTCCTGGTGTTTGTGGACGAGGCAGGTTTCAATCTGGCCAAGTGCCGCAGGCGCGGACGTAACATCATTGGCCAGCGGGCCACAGTAGACGTCCCGGGTCAAAGAGGAGGAAATATCACAATGTGTGCGGCCATTTCTGACAATGGTGTGGCCACACATATTGCAAGCCTAGGCCCATACAACACGCAGAGGCTCCTCCTCTACCTGGATCGTCTGTATGTGGATTTGGTCCCCGAGAATGAAAGGGGACTCGAAGCGCCCCACCTATCACAATTTGTCATTGTGTGGGACAATGTCAGCTTTCACCGTGG